>NC_030420.2:33289808-33352308 GCF_001660625.3 Ictalurus punctatus
GTTCTGGAAAGCAGTTCGTTTTCCTGCTCATTTCTTTCTGAGACACGTAATCCAAGTCTCAGCGTCCCTCGTGAAATCAACATCTTTGTGGCGTTTAGTACGGAGATGCCCTCCGTGAGGCTATCTCCAAAAGATCTAAAGTCGCTCGACAGTTCTGATGACATCATTCTGCACTCCAGCTTCTCGTCAGATTCTCCGTCCAATCAGACGCTCTGTAGGATCTGAAGTGTCCCCCCCCCCCAACGTTGTAAAAAGCGTTGGCGTTGTTGAGCGAGAGAGATCGCGACAGCGTGCCCGGGTCTTTGTGTAAACGTGTCTCGTGGTAAGAAGGAAACGAAAGATTCGAATTCGTTCACTTTGAGGAAGGCGGTGTTTGTGCCAGCTCACGACTTTGTGACGGGCGTTTTAAAATCCGCACACGTTGTTTCTCACGTTTTTTTTTTTTCTCCTTTTATACTGTAGACTCGCTGTGCTTCAGGTGTGTGTGTGTGTGTGTGTGAGGTGATGTGTACACCTTCTGTATGTAAACGTTAAATCAGTGTAGATCAGTGAGTGTGTTTACACTTTAAAAAAAAATAATAATCTGATATTCCAGAACGAAATCAGGGTTTTTGGGGTTTTTTTTCATCCAACATGTTTACATGCAATTAAATAATCTAATAATGGGAATACTCCACGTTTACATGGTTCAATCAGTGACCAGATTTCTTCCTAAACTCGGGTTTACACGGTTCAATCGGTGATCAGATTTCTTTCAGGAATCCTGGCGTGTGTTGGTTTGAAGCTACGCAGTCAGAGGTGTTGCTTTAAACAGGAGCAGATCCATTAATCCAGTAAAATGGGGTCAAGCTGATTTTTGGGGTGTGTATAACGTCTAACCTCTCACTTCCTTTTCGCTGATTGTAGCGGGAAACTCAGCTGGCTGACCGCTTCCCAACTTCCTGTCAGGAATGGCCTCCCCCATGAGAGAGAGAGAGAGAGAGAGAGAGAGAGAGAGAGAGGAACGAGAGCGTGTCCTACAGGGAGGAAGAGGAGAGTTAGAGCAGGACAAAATGGAGCCCTGCTTTGTTGTTTGGCTTTAGGCCAAAGAGGAGCTCTGTATTTGCTAGCAAACAGACGTGTGTGTGTGTGTGAGTGTGTGTGTGTGTGTGTGTGTGTGTGGCTTGGCTGTCAGAGTGATTGGACTGCAGTGGTGCTGCATGCAGTTCGTGCCAGAGTTCCATTATAATCAATACAGCTCAGAGAGAAACGCTGCCAAAGACCAAGTCGGTCAGCGACGGTCCTGCCTTCGCCTCGTAGTCTTTTCCTTTCCCGTGATGCTTTGCTGCATTCCACACGGATAGACAGCAGACTGTGTTTAGGTGCTAAATGTACGTACACCAGTTATACCCTTTACATTTCACGTTAAAGGGTTAGTTTACGCACTGCGATCCCTAACACGTGACTGATTCCAGGTTAACGCTGGCGTTGTGGGAACGATACGCAAAGTTAAAAAAAAATACACACATTGTTGGCGAGCCACGATCCCGTCATTAAAAAACTAAAACGATCTGCGGTAATGAAGAGCGCGAGTCGTGCTCTGGAGGAAACGTTAAAAACACTTTACGGTACGGTTAAACAGATTTTCCCCACAGCGCTGTCGAGTTCTGCGCTCTGATTGGCCCGAAGGTGTCGATTAATTCTGTGGAACGGCGTCTCTGACAGTAACGCGGGTTTTATATCGGCGCGCTCGTTCTAACACGTCGTCGTTTCTATAGTGACGGCTCGTTCGCGTGCCATCGGATAATCGGCGCGGTGAAGTTTCGCGGAAGGGGAAATGTGTGTGTTTAACATTTCCGGAAGGAGTCTCCAGCGTCAGCACTTCGTAACGGTCGGAGTTAAAGCAGTAACGTAAGTAAGTTTTCCGACACGTTCGGGACAGAGGAGATTACGCTTTCTCAGTAACGTGACACGCTGCATTTATTCAATCGTGTTCACTTAAAGAGAGAGAGAGGAGAAGAAGAAAAAGATAGAGAGGCTGGTGAGGGGACCGACTGTTTATAGCTGCTATAACGTAAGCGAGACCAGCCGCTAACTGTTTTATGGACGTTCCACGACGTTAAATGTAACTATAAACAGATTTTTTTTTCAAACCTGTCACCACTGGCAAATTGCTGTGGTGTAAGAGGAATAAAAAACTAAATAATCGACATCCGCTGACCCCCAGTGGTGTGTGGCGGAATTGCAGGGGGTCAGTGGGAAAGTTTTAAACGTTTAAACAATATATATATATATATAAACGAAAGATCCTTCAGAGAGTCAAATTGAATGTCGCACCAACAATAAAATGTAAACAGAAATAAATAAATAAAAAAATCTTGAAGAGTTTGGATTCAACTTTAAAATGTCCAATTAATAAAATAAATATTAATAAAATAAACGTAACATATATAGAGACGACTGTTTAATATATAAGCCTGTAATCGGTCCTTGTGGATTGTTGGAAAGATGCTCGGGGTCCAGAGCTGACGGAAGGTTGAGAAACGCTGCTCTAGGGTTTATGTACTGCACGCGCTTTTAGAGAAAGCTATTTAAAAAAGTCCCTCAGTATTAAACCTAATTATTTATTCCTACATAAACACGCATCGTCTCTGGTTTCGATCCCACGTTACGAGTTAATGATGGAGCCCGGAGTGAATTAACGCGGATCAGATGCCTCGTAAAAAACCGGAGACCAGACCCGGCCCGTGCGTTGGATCGGGTTTTGTGTAATAAAACACGCGGGAAACAATCGGATGGAATTTTTGCCTGAAGACTTCCCTCAGATCCGGCTCCGTTTCCGAGTCGGCACCGAGTGAGCGATTCGTGTCGTGTTCAGCGGGTCCTTTCGTGTCGTAAAGCTGTTCGGGTCGTGGTTTTGTTACTCGGAGCGGGTCACGAGGTCGTGGACGTTACGGCGGCTGATCGAACGGCTCCGTCAGTCGCAGGATGAGTCGGGCGGGGCTTCACACACAGCGGATTCTTCCTGTGTAGGGGATCTCTGCACGACTCGTCTCTCTGGATGTGATCGCTGCAGAATCAAAGCCTCGGACGATTGTTTTTTTTTTTAAATGAAAAAGCTCAGTACGACGAGTCGTAACTGACGCGGTTTGCTCGGATCGGCGAAATCGCTACTCGCACGGAATTGTTTCCGCGGTGATTTTTGTTGCTAAGCGAGACCTTTTAGCTGTACTCGTGTTCGACGCACGTGACTCGGAGACGTCGCACGACACGTCTTGGCCCGGATCTGCGGTAATTTCGAAAACGAATACCGCGGAGCTTGCTCGATTTTCAGAAACAGGAAGTCGGCGCTCGGGATTGTTTTTTTTTTTTACCTCCGTGTGGACGTGTTATGGTCACGTGACGTACTGACGATCGTGCGAAACGTGCAGCGAGTTTGTAAATACGCTCCCATAGTTGACCGTTTCGACTTTAATGTTATACGTTCAGTTTGAAGAGGTGCGTGTGGTCTGAGGACGTGTGGAATTCCTAGTGCGTTTTTTTTCAGCGTGAAGACACGCCCGTCTCTGTGACGTCTACAGCGTTCGCTTTTCCCACGTGAATCGATCGGGACCGCTACGGACGCGTTCCAGGAAACGTGACGCTGCGACTCGTAAATTTCCCAACTCCGATTAGGGTTACGCCCGCGTTAATCCGGAAGGATCCGGAAACCGTATTTTAAAAAACGTTTTCGAGATGCTTTCCGTCTACGCTGGCGTTTTTCGAAACGTACGAAAGCGCTCACGCACGCGTAAAAAAAAAACGTAAGACGCTTTGGTCAGGCGTTTATTTTCTTTCCGTCCCCTCGAGCGTGCGCGCCGTGAAGCGGTGAACTCTTTCTCGCTCGGCAGGGATGGCCTTTTAATTATTAATCCTGTTTCGCGTTCGCCAGCTGACGAGCGCATCCCAGAGCACAGACGCCACCCGTGTGTGTTTATCTGTGGTGGAAAGTGCACGCACGCGCGCGCGCACGCACTCGGATCAAACGAGACTTCATTTGCCGCCACCTTTGACCCGTGCTGCCGGAATGAAGTTCTCACGATGGACGTTAACGTGTCTGAACGGAGTTGACGGCTTTCCTGCGGAGTGTCCGCGTGAGGAACGGGACAGGGCGGCAGGACGTACCGTACGGCGATTTCCGACGACGACGTCCATATGTATTTTGTCCTACGGATACGGGGTGTCCCACGAGCCTCCGTACGCAGGGGAGTATGTGTGCTGGCACCACGTCGGTGCATGTTACCGGACGTCCACTTCTTCTCGGTCGGTCCGGAACACTCCTTCCAGTCTTTTTGAAGTTTGGCGACAGCGTCGTGTGTGCGACGCGCTCGCCATGTTTCCCCTTGAAGTCCATCGCAAGCTCGCCACAGCGTCCCGATCCGACGGGAGAGTGATTTCAATACGTTCTTCTTTTGTCAGAGGCGTTCTTAAAGGCTTTTGCTAAAAAGTGTCCCTTTCCCCCCATATGTCTGTACGTATGGAGACTTCCTGTGCGTTCACTTACCCGTTATAATGCTGTCATAAGGTTATTCGTTACATTACAGCATTTGGCAGACGCCCTTATGCCTTATCCAGAGCGACTTACGATTATCTCATGTATACAACTGAGCAACAGAGTTATAATGATTTACGAAGACCTTTTATGCAGCGTAGAGCAGTGTTTATAACTCGTTAATATGATGCATTATAAGCAGCGTTTATAGCACGTTACTGTACGTCACTAATCCCGAAGAAATTCCCTTCTGGTTTCTTTGGTAATGGTTTTAGAATACGTTATGAACACCGCTACTACCGACGTGTGATAAACGGTCATGCGTTTATAAGATGGACGACGCCTTACGAATGCTTTATGACTTGTTCTTTTAATTGTCCTGTTTTCGTGCCAGTATGGAGGGAGGTAGATTCCTACAGTATTACAACAAGAAAATCGTATGACTTTTCAGCCGCATCAACGATATTCAACAAGAATTCTAGGATTTTTTCCTGCCGAGACATTTTGGAAGGCTATTCCGTGTGTATTTTCTGAGTGAAAGCGTCGTGTAGTGTTTAGGAAAGCTTTATAGCATGATGTCGTTGCTTATATACGAGTATAATTACGACTTTCACAGAAAATGTTACGTGGATCATACGTAGGTCATACGTGGGTCATACGTAGGTCATACGTAGGTCATACATGGATCATACGTAGGTCAAACGTAGATCATACGTAGGTCATACGTGGGTCATACGTGGGTCATACGTAGATCATACGTAGGTCATACGTGGGTCATATGTGGGTCATACATGGATCATACGTGGGTCATATGTGGGTCATACATGGATCATACGTGGGTCATACATGGATCATACATAGATCATACGTAGGTCATACGTGGATCATACGTAGATCATACGTGGATCAGGGGATCACGTTCCCGTCACAGGACTTTACCTATAAAAGCAGGAGGGGAGACGGTTATCCGGTGTAACTACTCGAAACTCAGATAGACGCCCCCGGTACGAAACCTCCCGAGTTCCGACGTTAAAAGAAGCAGAGCGCGGAGTCCGTGTTAATCACGGCGCCCGGATACGTCGGCAGAAAGTAGAGAGGACGCGAGAGAAAACTTTCGCTTAACGGCCGCCCACACACCGCCCAGCGCGGTCGAGGGTGCCAATACTTTCATCTTTTCGTGAAAATACAGAGGAGTTTGAGCACAAAGTCTTGTCAGAAGGTGTTAAGAACACTGTTGTGTAACAGTGGAGAGAGAGAGAGAGTGTGTGGGAACTGGCAAGAGCTAAAACTGGAGGGGAAAACATTGATGGAAATAAATTGGCTATTAAGTGAAAGTGAAATTTGGCTCTCTCTCTCTCTCTCTCTCTCTCTCTCTCTCTCTCTTCCCCCTGAGCTCTGAGCCTGGTCACCGTGTGGGTATGTGTGTGTGTGTGTGTGTGTGTGGGATGTTTGTACATGTGTGTAAATGTTTCATCAGATTTTCCTTTTCCACAGCGCCAGATTTACTGACGTTAAACGGACGCCAGAGAAAACGTCGGATTTAAACGTGTCCTGTAAATGTCATTTTAAATGACCGGGGGGAGGGGGGAGGGGGGGGGGGGGTATGTTCTTCGCATTAGTTCCGTCTTCCTCTTCACCGAGCACATGTTTGAAATTAGCCTTCGGCTGACGTGGTCTCAGAAACACGCGGCGCCGTCACTGCGTAAATAAAACGGCGAGTTAGAGCGCGAGGGGGAGGGGGAGGGGGGGGATCCTCATCCGGATCGCCCGAGGGACGAGCGCGCGTCGTGGACCGGGGGGTCGGCACTAACTTTCTGGGGCGTGGGACTGAAGGCGGAGCTTATTAAACACGTTCGCTGCAGATGAAGAATATGGTGCAAGCGTTTTTTGGAAAGTAAAAGAGAGGGAGAAAAGAGGAGAAGGAGAGCAAATCCTGTACAGTCGTTTCGGGTTCTGGGCGTGTCCCGAATATCCGAATCAACGTCTGCGTAGCGTGGTGATTTTTATACGGTACGCGCTCGGACTCGCAGCATCAACTGAAATCAAAACGGTGCAAAACTTAAAACCGGACGTACAAAACTTTCTGGAACGACGGAGATCGGCCACGGGTTACCGAGCTCGTCCGTGATACTGACCGCAGGCTTACCTTTAGCCACACCCACAAAACTCCATAAAAGGCAACGAGACTGAAAATCGACTGAGTGGCGAAAGAGCGCCAAATCTTCCAGTAGCGCAGCTCGGCCACTGCAGCGTCGGCTACCGCGGACCCACACGACTAGCCCCTCCTCCTCCTGTCGTAGGGTGCCGTTACTTTCGTCTTCATTGAATACCTATACTTCTATAGCCTTAACTTAAGGATTTCAGTTAGTGAGTCTACTTAGACGTAAATAGGCACAACATGAGGAGGACACCAACGTATTTTTCCGAACTACAGACGCCTTATTTGAATTTTAGAATATTGAATTAAACTAACACCCGTATAGAGATATTTAAATATCAACGCCCTAATTAGGGGCGTGTCTCGATCAGGTCTCTAGGTGGTGAATCAGCACATCATGTGCACGAGTTGGGCTCGTAACACAAGCTCCGTATTTGTTGACCAAGTTGGCTGATAGATCGTCCGCCATTGTTTTTCTTCCTCCGAGCAAACACGGCGTCGTTTCCGGTAAGGGAACGCAGTGAGCGCCGATGCTCCCATGGTTTTTCCGGTGCATTGTGGGATTCATTTAGGGAGTCAACGTTCCAGTGCACTTGAAGGATTCTGCGATTGGGACGGCGCTTGAAATGGCCGCTTCACCGATCGGTGCCCTGACAACCGAACTAGTGAGCCGATTGAGACGCACCCGTAGGACATCAGCCATTTTAAGACACGTCCCAAACACGACGGTCATCATCAAAGTGGTTAAAAAAAAATAGCGACGCTAAACTCCGAGACGTCCTCGAGTGCGTTCGTGCGGTGCGTGTTTCCAGCCCCGCCCACATCGTATTAGTAAATGAACAAAAATTCTATGAATAGATTACAAAAAAAAAACAAAAACAACCTTTCCTTGACATCTTTCAGCACAGCATTATTTAATTATTTTTTTTTCGAAGATCTTATTCCTCACACGATTATTTTGGTTGCGTTTTGGTTGCGTGCTCTTATTATGGATTTGCTCCAGTATTGGTGAAATTCATGATCGTCATCATCTTCCTCATTCCTCACATTTACTTTGCTATGTCGCTTGATGTGTGCGATACGGAGTGCAGGTTCCGCTAACCAATGATGAACTCTGTCCGTCTGCAGATGGTGAGCGAGAAGGTTGGTGGAGCAGAAGGAACCAAGCTGGATGAAGAATTCAAAGACCTGGAGAGAGTAAGAATGTTTGGTGTTTTTTCTTCTTTCCTTCCGAGGTGCGGATAACGTCATCGATGAAACCGAACGCGGGTCGGGATTCAGAGACGTACAGTGAAACCGGACACCTGCGCGACGGTCGTGCGTGCCGATCGTTTACGCTTTAGCCGCGGCGTTCGCGATTTTTGAGCCGGTTCGCCGAAGGGGAAAGGACGTGGGACGTCAAAGACGCGCGTTTGCGTTCCCTTCGCGGTTACTTTGACTTTATCTAGGTGAACTTTGACCTTGATCTTAAAAGCCAGTCTTCAAGACCTCGGTCTTGAAAGCCGATCGAAAACGTCATCGTTTCATTGTGGCAGTTGGTAAGATTAGTATACGGCGTGTTTTCTGAACGGAAATCACGGGATTTTCTTTTTCTTTTTTAATTAATATCTCGAGTTCCTGTTTGGGCCGAGAGCGATTCGATTTGTCCGATATTGTCCAAATCCTGATTTTTATACTGTACTGATCCTCAGCTGTATACATAAGTGGGTAAATATCTTTCACTACAGCTGTGCAGGTTCGTGTGGACGCGAGATCGGTTGAGGGCGGGGTCGGAGGGGGCGGGGTCGGGTGTAGTATCCTGTTTATCTCTCTGCCTGTTAGGATTATATTGTTAGAACTCTTGGCACTCGTGTATACGTTTTTATCGTCGAATAGAGCAGCGGCGAAATCTCTCCGTTCGGTGTTTATAGCCCAGGCTCGTGCGCTTGCTGTTATTGCACAACACGGCGGATCGGGTTTCACAGTCAGACGCTCCTGGCAGCTGGGACGGAGCGTTTTTTTGTTCACATCCTACACCTAACCCCTTTGTTGAGTTTAAGTGTTTGGAGGATTCCGGGACTCTAATTGAATTTCCGTCCTAAACGCATTCGACACGCTCGCTCGACTTGTTCGACAGCTCAGTAGCACAAATAGAATATCGAGCACAGAGATAAACATTTCAGCGCTTACTTGACTTTAAAACGTGTTTCAGCTCAGAAACAACCCCCCCCACCCCTCAACCTCACAGCAGAAGTTCTAGTGTTTACTGCCCAAGTGGAAAATATAGAGCAGGTCACACACTGTTTGTACAGGACAGCTACAGCCATCGTCAAAGCTGACCATGCTCTCCGAGTGGGAGGGGCATACTCCTCGTCCTCTGTCAATCACGGCTCGTGTGTGTGGTGTGGAAGAGGGCGGATAGCGCTTTCCTCCGATTCTGACGCGGCCGTTTGAAAACACGCGGTTAGTCTCGGACGGACGAAGCACGTGTTAGCGTTCACGCTCCCCAGTTGGTCGCCGCGGTACGACGGTGGGGGGAGACTAAATGGCCGAGACTACGTTAGGGAGAAAACTACAGACGTCTAATAACGTCATCTTGTAGTCGCTGCGCGTATCCGGAACGTTACGCGCTACACGTGTCGCTTGTATCAGATCCTTCTTGTCTTGAGGGTATGCAGACTTTTGCACTGAGCTGCGTGTGATTATTAAACACACAGCGACTCTCACGTGCTCAGTGGTGTTGATGTAATGCTGGTATTAATATGTAATGCTACTGTAACACACACCGTTGAGGGAAATGTCAGCTGTACTTAACCCGCTGCTCTCTGTGCTGTGGGAAGTGACACCTGTTACAGCCGCTCATAACAACTGCCGCACACACACACACACACAATTTGAAAGTTGAAAATGATTAAACCCTTTTCAAAAACGTGCCACGTGATCGACCAATCACCAATTCACAACTTTCGGCGGGCGAAAAACCTCTATGTTTTCGATGTAAAATATTTCGTTCCCGACGTTCCGGTGTAATGAACGGGACCGCTACGTGACGCGACGCGACGTCCGACTTTCACCGTAGCAGTCCGAATTCTCTCGGTTTTCTGCCTCGCAAGCGACAGCAAACCGCATGTGTGTGCGTGTGGTACGAACATGAGTGTGTGTCGCTTTGTGTGGTGACTCTCGTTTCTCTTTCCTTTTGTTTTTTTTTTTTTGCAGAAAGTGGATGTGACTAGCAAAGCCGTCGTGGAGGTCATCTCCAAAACCTCGGAGTACCTGCAGCCCAACCCAGGTAAGAGCAGCGCCGCGCGCTGAGGCCGTTTATTCTCTCTCCTCGTGAATTATATTCTCTCGCAGGTCTCACTGAGCATGCTCAGGGCTAAATATTCCAATACAGCGTCGCGTTATTGAGTTCTTAACGTTCGGGAGGTTAGTCAGTTTCACTCTCTCTCCCTGTGTGTGTGTGTGTGTGTGTGTGTGTGTGTGTGTGTGTCAGCGTCCCGTGCCAAGCTCTCCATGCTGAACACCATGTCCAAAATCCGTGGGCAGGTGAAGAGCCCCGGATACCCGCAGGCAGAGGGACTGCTGGGAGAGTGCATGGCCAAATACGGCCGTGACCTCGGAGAGGACACCAACTTCGGTGAGTCCACACACACACACACACACACACACACACACACACACACCCTTAACAGCCGACCGTACTGGACAATTAATCCCGATCTTTAGAGAATACGGTCACGTTAAACAGACGTCTGAAAAGCGGCGTGAGCTGAGGATCGTCCTTAATTACTGCCTTACTATTATGATGATTTCTGGCGAAAACGAATCGACACCTCCTGACCAATCCGAGTCCGGAATCGTAGCACACGCACGTACGTGTGCTTGACGTATTAGACATGAACCTGGAGCATTTCCGGACGTACGCATGTTCGCGTACGGTCGCTTTCAAAATGATCGGCACCCGTCGTGGAAATGGACGTAACCTCCTGACAGAGCCAACCAGGAACATCCTGATTCTCCATCCCGTTAATCTGTGCAAAACAGGTGCAAAGCATCAGTGAGGGTCTGGGAGCTTTTCAACCAAAATCCTTCATTTCACTGTAATATATATATATATAATAATTATATATACGTAATTTGAACTTCAGGAGCTGCATTTTGAGGATTGCGATCATAAAAAGCCGTGGTTCAGAGCGCGACTCCTCCCGACGTCTTGTTGTTGTACGTGCCACGATATTCGACTTTAGAACTGGAGAGAAATGTGAATTTGTGATCTTTGCGTCCCTCGGCGTCCTTCTCGGCTCTTGTTATCTTATAATACCCGTATCGTGTTATTCTCTCGGAGGGTGTCGCTTCCGGAGCCTCCTTTAGCAGAAATTACACAGTGTCATATTTAACATCTGACCAGGATTCAAACTAAACCGAGAACGGACCGTGGAGCTCAGGAACCCACGCGGCTCGGTTCGACTCGGCCAAAAGGTTACGGCTCCGTTAACGGATCTCCGTCCGGAGCGACTCGTCTTTGACGGCACAAACGATGCGGTTCCCTGGAAGTTAAATATAGACCGAGGTTGGCCGTTTAAAAAGGACAGGCTTGTTGTGTTCATCCGCTTTGTTTCCATGGAGACGCTGACATCTGTGTCCTTGCGTCTTCTTAAAAACCAATAACGATGTTTAGCGCAGAGAAAATCCCCCCGGGCTTCGGACTCTCGTCTTCATCAGACACGTCAGACCCTCTGATGTGACGTAATCACTTATAAACGTTATAAACGATCGTGTCACTGATCCGATCTTGAATCCGACTGAACGAGTTTGTGTTGTGCTGTAATCGATTGAATTCTGGATTCCGATTGGTCAGGAGGTGTTCCGTCATCGGGTTCATACGGTATTTAACGCGCTCGTTCTAATACGTTATCGTTTCTATGGCAGCGGCTCGTTCACAGGGACGTGCGTGACGGAGTTTTTTTCTGAAACTCGATCGACTGTTTACCGACCGTCTGTAGCTGCTGTGACGTAAGTGAGAACAGGAAGTAACTTGTTTCACAGATGTTCCGCGACGTTAAAAGTGACTACAGACTGTTCGACGTGACGCATCGTGCTTTTAATTAATGACACCCTCGATCCTCAGAGGATTGCCGCGGTGTAAGAGGAATAAAACGCTGCTATAGGAGTGTAGTACGTAGTCGGCGTTCCGCTACGCCACGATGATGTAACCGACGCGGCGTTTTCTCTCCACAGGAGCCGCGCTGATCGACGCCGGTGAGACCATGAAGAGACTCGCGGAGGTGAAGGACTCGCTGGACATCGACGTCAAGCAGAACTTTATCGACCCTCTACAAGGCCTGTGTGACAAGGACCTGAGAGAGATACAGGTGACACGAGCTTCCTGAACAACCGACCGGCAACGGACACGGAGATAAACCTGGAAAACTAAAGACTCGGTCCTCGTAATGATCCTTTTTAGAAAGAGAAAATACAGTATAAAATACGGTATAAGAGCCAATCAGGTTTCAGTATGCAAATCAACACCACAAAGCACTGGTTTAGCTGAGGAAAATGGGCGGGCATTGGCACGTTTATAAAATCGTGACTCACTTTTCCAGCCGCCCCCGTCCTGACTTTTTTCGAGACGTGTCGCGCCCGTCGAATTCAAAACCTTTTTTTAAAAAAATAAATAAATAAAAATGTTGTCCCACGTTCTATTGTGAACAACGTACGGGCTCATGAGATTTGCAAATCGTCGCATTGTTTCTATTGAGACGTTACACCGCGTCCCAACTTTTTTGGTATTGGGAACGGCTTGTAAATGTTAACGGCTTTATTAGGAATTCGGCTGTATTGAAATACAGTCCTCGGGCACAGAGAGTACGAAAGAAGCACACGTGTGAAGGGCCGACAACTATGCCGCTAAGCAGAATGACGTGATGAATATGCTAATTAGCGCGTGACATCACACAGTCACTCACCTGGAGCGTACTGACGTTACGGTGAAGACGAAGCAATGCCTGGGAAACGCAAATACAGTCCAACATACTGGCTGGAAAAGGTGCATTATATATTTAGGTTGTGTTTTATTATTATTATTATTATTATTATTATTATTTTGGAATTTATAAAAAGAAGTAGTAAAGAATATGTATGATTGACGTTTCTTGTATAGTCAGTGCTTGAAAAATCCTTGAAAGTCCTGGAGTTTTATTTCATGGGAACGTGACGTGAACGACTTTAAAAGCCTTTTTTTTTAATTATTTATCCCCCCCCCGGTCCTGCAGCATCATCTGAAGAAGCTGGAAGGTCGTCGGCTGGATTACGACTACAAGAAAAAGCGCCTGGGCAAAATCCCGGACGAGGAGGTGAAGCAGGCGCTGGAGAAGTTCCACGAGTCCAAAGAGGTGGCGGAGATCAGCATGTACAACCTGCTGGAGACTGACGTAAGCAAACCGGAACGGCTCTGACATCCTGGTCCGGATGATCATCCTTACGTCGCTTTAGAGGCGTTTCCCGTCAGACCCGCGTGAGAAATAAAACGCTTTCGGAGTTATCTCAGACTGTCGCAGAGCGCTGACGCTGGAGACTCCTTCTATAAAAATACTCTCAGAGCTGCTGTTCTAGAAACTTCCTCAACACCTTCTGACCAATCACGATCCGGAGTCTATTGAAAGTCTTTATGGGTATGAGAGATACATTTGGGATGTAGTTCAGGGCTTTGTTTGTTTGCGCTGCTTCTTGTAGACTTTGATCTGAGGGGTTGTTTGATGTTTTTGTCGCTACGCTGGCCGGGCCTCGGGTCGGGTTCTCCAGCCTGCCGTGTGTCATTACAGTGGTTTAGTCACAGCTCACAGCCCAGCCCACTTTTCTAAAGTTGCAGCAGATCTTTCTCACAGTCTGTAAGAAGATCCTGGGTTTGTTTTTATTTCTGGGTTTCGTCCCTGGAGAGCTCAGAGCGCCCCCTACTGGATCGTCAGAACACTGCACTGACGTATGTGTGTTGATTTGTTTATAAAGGATGAAATAAATAACTGAGGGTTATTGTTCCAGGTGTTATTGCTGACAGATTTCTGAATGTTAGGATCTGAATGAGGGCACACATGCGGTGTGTGTGTGTGTGTGTGTGTGTTTTCCTATCTGCTTTTAAACAGAAAGTTATTTATTAACTCGACAGAAACTGTTTGTTTTTTGATAGGGAAAAGGAATGTGTGTGTGTGTGTGTGACCGATCAAGAGAAGAAGGGGTATTTATAAGGTGTGTGTGTGTGTGTGTTTCTCTCTGCAGATAGAGCAGGTGAGCCAGCTCTCGTCACTGGTGGAGGCGCAGCTACAGTATCACAAACAGGCTGTACTGATCCTCGAAGAGCTCTCTGACAAACTGAAAGACAGGTAGGTAGGTAGGTAGGTAGGGGTGTGTGTGTGTGTGCGCGCGCGTGTGTGTGTGTGTGTGCGCATGCGCACGCTAATCCCGCACAGGGTAGAATTGAATCCATCACAAAATTTCTTAGCTTGCACGTGCACCGCTTTGCACGGTGTCCAGGTGTAAGAGGGAAACGTGGAGAAACACGCAAACAGGTTACAGACCGATGGAGTAGCAGAAGAAAATAGACTGACAGATTTCATCCTTCCTTCCTGTTTCCTTGTTCCTTACTTCCTTCCCTCCACTCCTTCCTTCCTCCCTTTCTGCTGTCTTTGCTTCCCCCCTCCTGTGTCTTTGTCCTTTCTTTCTTTTCCCGTTCCTTACTTCTTTATTTCCTTCTTTCTTCCTCCTAATTTGTCCTTTTCTTGTTTTCTCCTCCTTTTATTACTTCCCTCCTTTCTCCTTTCCTTCCTTCTTTATTTCTTCTTTCCTCCTTCCGCCCCACCCCCCCGTCTCCTTAGAGTAACTTTAATAGCCCATCAAAATATAACTAACGTGTATATACACACAGAGCAGCAGAGAGAGATATTAATTAATTGATTGATTGATTGATTGATTAATTAATTAATAAATAAATAAATAAATAAGGCAAGGATTTGTTCTTCCTTGCTTAGATACATCCTGGTCTGTAAAAATATCCTCGTTACCCCCGGTGATGCCGGACTTATGGGAAACTCTGGATATAGAATAGAGAGGAAGTGTTCGCTCTAGACAGAAGTTTGCATAACGAGGCATAATGACATGCTCATTACTTCTCTCTCTCTCTCTCTGTGTGTGTGTGTGTGTAGGATTCACGAGGCCCAGTCTCATCCCCGTAAAGAGTACATCCCCAAACCCAAACCAGTCTTCGACTTCGGAGAAACCAACGAGCAGTCGAACGGAGGCTTCACGCCCGTGTCCTCTGCTCCTCCTCCCGTCCGGACTACAGGTAAGTCGTGTGACCTCCCTCCGACGCCAGGCGCTCCGCCCGCACCACGGATTTCCGTCACCGGACAGTACGAGCAGTTGAGAGTGCAGTCGGAATTTAAATACGACGTTTGCTAGTTATTTTGATGAAATAATCGTTTGACCGTATAATACGGACTCGCGTATCAGGATTAGATCGTCCTACATGTTCCACGGCTGAAGGACTGCAAGAGGAGGCCTTTATCGCGTTACATCTCCGCTGGCTGAATAATTATTTAGCTCTTTACTACGGAGCCCCTCACACGACACGCGGGTAAACAAAAACAAAAAAAAACAATAACAAATTAACATCATGGCCATGTTTTATTAAGTCTTTCCCTCGATTTGTTTATAAGTAAATATAAGACATGTATATATATATTTTTTAAATTGTGGAACATGAATAAAACGGACATTCTGAAACAGGGAAATGATCAAGCTCATGGTGATGACGGACACCGCTCTGACCTTGATTATTTTCCTAGAACAGCGTGACACGGAGTGTTCTATTCCTCACTTTATGACCCCGGTGCCGCGAGTTAATTCCTACTCTCTGATCTTTACCACTGTTTTTCCCCCCTCGCTCACAAACTGACGATGAGAGAAACCGTTAAAGAGACAATGTACACTGTGTGTGTGTTGTTATGGGTCGGTGGCAGGGTGTGATACCGCCGCCTGGCCGTGTGTGTGTGTGTGTGTGTGTGTGTGAGTGTGAGAGAGAGAGAGAGAGAGATGGCAGGACGAGAGGGCAGCTGTCCGCCTCATCACTCCGTGACCCCGTTTTTGTTTTTCCTCCTCTGACCTCATCAGATCAGTTGCTCAAGCGCGGCCGGTCGGCGTGGAAACCCAGACTGAGTGAGTCCGAGGAGCGTGTAAACGTGTGCATGTGTGTGTGTGTGTGTTTTAGGGGGAAATAAGACGTGAAGACGGATCGGGACGAGAAAGGGATCTCGTGCAAACGTCCGGAGAGCAGACGCCTCAGCAGACGCCGTTTAGTCACGGCGTAACCGTTTGCCTCGTAACGTTTATATTAAAAGTAAATAAATAGACAAATAAATGAGCTGTACAAGTCCGTATACGTCAGACTGAATCTATGTGGTTTAAATAAGGGACGTAAACCTCAGGCTTCCGCGAGAGGCGTTATCAGTTCTTACACTCGATGTCTGACGATGCCACTGACTTCTAACGCACAGCTCCGCCTCCAAACTTTATGCCCCGCCCTTTGCCTGAATCTGGTTGTTGTGTGGAGCGCTGAGGGATAAAGCCAGGAAGGCCTGGAATTAGGGCACAATGAGGCCTGCAGGCTTTATCGTGATACTGTTCAAACAAAGTCTGTTGCGCCACGGCACGCACCGGACGGTCGGTTACGTAACCTCCGAATGAGTTCCAGAGAAGCGGATCGCACTGCGCAAGTGGTCCTGTTTAACACCACGCCTGAGATTCCTCCATGTTTACACGCACATGTCGGACAAGGAGAGGGGGGAGGGGCTGGGGGGTGTGTGTGTGTGTGTGTGTGTGTTTAACAGCTGTAGGCATGTATACAGTAGCATCACACGACAGCGTTGTCATGAACACGTAAACGTAGTTACGCGTTATTCTATGATTGTTATATAAACGTTCCGCTGATCGCTACGATACGTTCAGCAGCGCGTTCTGCAGCATTTCTGTACCGCGACGTCGATGGAAGATCAATAGAAGATGGATATATCGCCTGACCCTGATCACATCCCTGTGTCGAGTGCAGGAGGACGAGTACTGTAGTGGAACGCGTCACACTTTCCTTACTAACTTCTATTCTTTCTTCTTTTCTTCCGTTTGTCCTTTTCTTTCCCTTCCCCCCCTACATTGTTTCCTTCCTCCCTTCTTTCTTTCTTTTCTCCTTCCTTCCTCCCTCCCTTTCCGCCCTTCTTTCCTTCCTTTTTTAATTTCCTTCTTTATTTCTTCTTTCCTACCTTCTTTCCCACATTCTTTGTTTCCTCCATTCCCCCCTTTTTCTTCTTTCCTTCTTCCCTTCTTTTTCTTTCCTTCCTTCCTACATTGTTTCCTTCCTCCCTTTTCTTTCTTTTCTCCTTCCTCCCTCTCCACCCTTCTTACATTCCTCTCTCATCTGCTTCCTTCTCTCCTTCCTTTTTTAATTTCCTTCTTTCCTACCTTCATTCTTCCCTTTCCTCCCTTTCCCCTGTTCCGTCTGTCTTTCTTTCTTAATCCTTTACATTTCCTTCTTTCTTTCCTCTCCATTTGTCCTCCTTTTCCTACGTTTTCTCCTTTTTAACCTCCTTTCCGGCTTGCTTTCCCCACATTCTTCGTTTCCTCCATTCCTCCCCTTTTTTCCTTCTTTCCTTCGTCCCTTACTTCGTTCTTTCCTTCTTTCCCTTCTCCCTCTCATCCTCCTCTTTGTATTTCTTCCTCATTTGCTTCCTTTTCTTACTCCCCCTTTAAATTTTACTCTCCCTTACTTTCCTCCCGTCCTCCCGTATTTCTCCTTTCCGTCCTTTCTCGCCTTTCTTCTCTCCCTCTCATTAGCACGAGAATCACGAGCATAACTATACGCGCTGCTAATAAAACGTGCGCCGTACTCCGACAGTTTAGACGTGTACAATAGTTAACTAAATCGGGCGAGTCATTAAGAACAAATTCATCTTCACACTGTCAGCTTGAAAGAAGGGATGAAAGAAGGGATGAAAGAAGGGATGAAAGAAGGGATGAAGGGTGAATAACGGCTCTGCGGCGGCGTGCCAGGGTGCTGGACGACCTTTCAGCTGAAGTTAATTAAACACAGGTCGATCGATAATATTGGCACGCGGCTCAGGGGCCGAGGCTTCACCCGGAGTTCACACTAACGCGGTGACTGCAGCGGGCTTGATTTCGTCTCCGCTCACTAACGCACGTCGCACCGCTGCTTAAGCGCCTCTGGAGAGTTAACGGACACGCGGATTTCTCGGCGGAGGGGTGCGCGTCGCCCAACAGGGGGATCCGGTGAATCGGAACCAAAGCATGCAGGAGATCGTGGTCCCGTTATCGCGTTTCCTCCCAGCGCTGCGGAAACGGTTTTATTTACCTTAAAAGGGAAGAGCGTTTAGGATCTAGTCGCCGTTCTTAAAGGGTCGTGAATCACTAAAGTACATTTCCTGACGGGTTAACGCAGGCGCTCGTGTCGCGCGTCATAAAAGACGACGTCAGCATCCGTTCATTTTAATGAGAAGATGCTGCGTCTTGATTATTCGTATCGCTTTCCTAGGACGGTTGCTCGCCCACCTCTTCCGGCTCCGCCTCGCCACGCCCACTCCCCTCCCTTCTTCTCACAGCCGTCCACGCCCGTTTGAGTTGCATTTTTCAAAACGATTGTGAGGTAGACCTGAGCTGAAAGAGAGGGGGGGGGTTTCACGACCCTTTAAAAGCACATTAGTTAGTAAGTTAGTGGCAGAAGGTGCGAGGGAGGAATGTAAATGTTGTTCGATGTGTTGTTTGAAGGCCGGCGGTTTTTTTGGGACGAGGTTTTTCCCCAGAAGGCCGTCTTATAGCGCTTAACGCGATAACACGAACGGCGCGCTTCGGCTTCGCGCTCGCGAGTTCGACGACGAGCCGCGTCTG
Source organism: Ictalurus punctatus (assembly GCF_001660625.3). NCBI lineage: Eukaryota > Metazoa > Chordata > Actinopteri > Siluriformes > Ictaluridae > Ictalurus > Ictalurus punctatus. The sequence continues at coordinate 33,308,399 of NC_030420.2, forward strand.
TCCGCCAGACTGCGGCAGGAGATCATGCTGCGTTCAAGTCCTGTAGGAAATATCGCGCTTACCACTCAGGAACTCGTATTTTCCTGTGAGTTGGGGGCGTGCCAATAAGAAGAGGCACAGCAAACGTCATGTCTTAGAACAAAAAAAAAAAAAAAAAAGTTTTTCCCCCCCTGACCAAAATGATTTGAACACACCTACAAACTTCTGAGGACTTGAAGGCAGCATTAATCGAGGTTGTAAATGCAACGTTTTCACTTTTTTTAATTTTATTTCAAACTAACACGAGTGCACCGAGTGCCTAACACACCACCCCAACAACCTGTCGTCTTCTGTCTCCTTACACCTCTTAACGTTTTTCACTCCATGTGTGTGTGTGTAGCTTCAGTGGAGCAGCCGTGCTGTAAGGCCCTGTACGACTTCGAGCCAGAGAACGAGGGCGAGCTGGGCTTCCGCGAGGGCGACGTCATCACTCTGACCAGCCAGATCGACGAGAACTGGTTCGAGGGCGCGCTGCGCGGCCAGTCGGGATTCTTCCCTCGCAACTACGTCGAGGTGATCGTCCCACTGTCGCGCTAAACAGAGAGAGAGCGAGAGAGAGAGAGAGCGCGAGAGAGAGAGGACAGCGAAAGAAGGGAATGACGGAGGGTTTTACAGCCATGTCAGCACCTGAACTCTGGCACTTTGACCTCTTATGAAGGAAAGAACCATTTCTTCACATTCCAGAAGAAGAAAGGAACGAGCGACTGACGACTGGGACTGACCGATTTTAAACCTGGTAGAAGTCGGACGGACTGACGTGACTTTAACGCACTTTCCGCTCGCCGTACGCTAACTTTCACCGAACCGACAGTTAAACGCGACTCCCGTCTGATCGCGCGATTTTAAATTTCAACCTCTCCCCTCACGTCACACTTCAGCACAGGGGTGTGGTCCCTCTTTAATCCTTACGATCGATCGTCACAATACGCCCTTTTTTTTTTTTTTTGAGGATATCAGTCCTTCGGAAACGTTTTAAACCAATTTTAAAGCGCCTGTAAAGTATTTTTAAAGCACTGAATGAAGAAATGTATCGTTTTTCTTTTCTTTTTTTTATTATTTCATAAATGCCGCACTCCTGCTCGTTAGCAGAAAAGAAAAAAAATAAATCGGAAGAAAAGGAAAAAAATAAATAAAAAAATCGAATGCGTCGGGTATCTTTGAAAATATCTCCCTGTCTTCCGTGATGTTATATTTTCGCCACATCGTCCACTCGCTGTTTTTATCCTTAAAGCTACACTAAGGAACCGAGAATTAATAAATAAACAAACAAACTCACTCTACAAATGTACCATTAATGTATCGTTAAGGGCAGGGATCCCATAATCCAATCCAGGACCAGTGTTGATGGGGGGGGGGGGGGTTAAAAAAAAATAAAACACACTATGTACTGTAACCTCAAAAAGAGATCCTCTGACTGACGCGACGTCTCCTGACTGCCCCCTGCTGGTCAGGGTGTGATCTTAAGGACTGTTTGGACATTGACTCTGTTGGCACTGTGGGCTGCGTGTGTTACAGCCGCTCAGTGTGTAGCGTTCCTGAGCCACACACACACACACGTACAGGAGCTTCATACACAACTCTCAATATATTTTATATATATATATATATATATATATATATATATATATATATATATATATATATTTTAATTACACAAGTAAGAAGTTGTTTTATATTTGCTTTAGTGGTTTTCTTGTCCTATTTTCCAGACTATAAGTGTGTTAGAACTCATGCACTAACCAAACTAATATATTTAGGTTTCGACAGTCCGGCTTTAGTTAGATTAGTTAGTTTGATCTTTTTCGGCTCCTGAATTCTGCATACAAAATTTCTTTTAAAATTCCGAACACTAAACTACCGTTGATTTGTCAGGATTCACCTCAAGGCTAATAAACAAGAATAAAAATTCAGCGCGGCGTCACAGCGACACTCACAGGACAAACACTAAACTAGACCGCACCTGTAGAGGGCGCTGAAGTGCTGTTTCAGAGGCAGCGCTTACGCAAAGTAAAAACATATGCGACTTAACCAACCAACACACACACACACACACACACACAATCTGATATTGTTGTGCGATTATAGTCTGGAAGATACGCCCATCTTGACACACTGATTCGCCTCATTAAGGTGATGAAGGAAGTGTGCGGTGTGTTAGAGGAGGAAAAAAAAAAAACACTAAACCGTGCAGCTCAGCCACAGCGAGGGATTGATGAGAAACATGTTTACAGAACTTGTCGTTTCTGTACAATATAACCCGTGTACACTACGTGAACAGTTAAAAACACTACACCACCCCGTCTCCTGGGAAATAAGTGAAACGGAATCGTCTTTTATTGCGAGGAAGATCACCACCGCACTGCAGTGAGCTGAGAGAGAACGTGACCGCGCGCATGCAGGAAAACGGCCAAACCGCTTTGCGCTATCGCAGTGTACAGGATGTGTTAGGCTTTAACGTGTTGCCTGGTTTGAGCTTCTGTAATCTGTGTAGATGATACTGCAGGCAGTGTCCCCCCCCCCCCCCCCCCCCCCCAGCCCCACCCCTCCCTCCCACATACACACACAAATAACTTTTCCGCGCCAGTGGGCAGGGCCGACGGTGTGATGATTTAAAAGTAGGTGTCGATATCTTGCTGCAAGGGGCAGTCGGTGTGCGAATGTTATTTGCCCGTGTGACGTCACAAATCCCGCCACATCCAAACGAGCCGTTTTTTTTTGCCGCTCGGTTAAATAAACGCTCTTTTTGAACCGAGGAGGACGCATCACGCCGTGAAACCCGAGTGACGTCTTAATGGAACAACCTCCTCGTATGTCAGGAAAATCACGCCGCGACTCCTTTTAAACTTTCCGTTATGAACAGTGACACCGCCGGGAAGCCCCGCCCCCTCCCATCTCGTCCCGTGGTGCTCGCGACCGGTCGCCCTCTCTCTGACGCAGTAAACGAATAGTTCGAGGTCATTGATACGAAGTGAATTCCATCACCGTACGCACGTTCGGGTCGAAAAAAAAAAAAAAACAACATCGCACAAGGCTGAGTGAGGTGTCGAAATATAGACAGATATCGAGTGAAAATAATGGAATGGATCTCCAGGATCAGGGCTTCTGTACACACACAATGAGAGGAGTACCACGATTTTCAGGCTTTGGATGCGTGTGTTAAAGTGTGTATGATAACGTGACGCGCGTCATCTCACGACGCAGGCGGCAAAAGTTTTGAGCCTCGACCTCGACGCGTCTCGCATGCTGGAGTCCTTCGTTTTTAAAATCACTTGCCCGGGTAATGTTAACATTTTCACTGCCTTGTTTACAGTGTGTGTGTGCACACGTGTGTGTGTGAGAGAGAACTTCCTATTCAACATAAAACGAAGATGGAGAACGACGAGCCGGCCCGCGTGCCTCGAGGACGCCGCGAACGAGAAAGCTAGGACACCAAACGGATTCCCATCGGCACCGTGTTTTCTTTCCGTCCCCTCGTACCGTTTGTTTTTTTTTGTTTGTTTTTTAAAAAGGGCTCGGTGTGTTTCTGGCTTCGGCATGAGCCGTGTACAGACGTACAAGCATGAGTACATATGTGCCTTCGCAGCAACACTACAGTTGGTAAAATAAAGGAGTTATTTTTCCATCTAATCCACCAGAGTGCCAGAATAATTTTACACACTTAAAAAATAAATAAATAAAAATTATTCCGGTAGTCTTCTTTAGTATTATATTATTTTTCTATGTACACATCTGTTTTTTTAATTAATTATTTGCATGTTAGGTCTATATGATAGCTTGCTAATGTATGTTTTAGTTTGTTTAAATAAAATAAAAAAATCTGGTTTGTCTTGAAAGGAAAAAAAAAAAAAAAACTAACTAGATTATCCTGTTATTCCTGAATATCCTGTACACCTGAATATTTGTACTTGCTTTCTCCCCGTCTTTTACGTAAATAAATGTGGAAAAACCTCACCCTGGGACCACGTGTGTAATCATGAGACGACGAAATGCGCGTGTGCGTAAAGTGTGTGTCGTGTGTTATAAGAAAAGCGCTGGGTGTTACAAACCCGGATGCTCGGGTCACACAGAACGAGGTGATATCGGATGAAGAGTAAACTTCTTTCACTTGCATGTTGCGCTGTTCATTTCATACAAGTTTCCTAGATTACCCACGATGCCATTCGACTACCTGCTGATAGTGGTGCGGGCTTCACGTCATCTCGACCTATAGAGAGAGCGATGCGGCGGCGCTTTAGTCTGGAACCTTCGTCGTCTCGTAGATCTTCACACTCCCGTTCTACCAGAACACTAACAAAAGGTTCTCTCCATCTCTCTCCACACGGCAACACCGCGATGACCTGAAAAACACTACCACAAGGTAAAACGCCCAGATTGATCAGGTTGTTTTGGATTTTTATACATAAACAGACATTCCATGACAAAACATTGCCTGATTCCACACTACCACTGCTTTGTTCTTAACAGAAATGATGGAGTTTTCTGGTTAGGTGAATAGTTCGTGGTGCCATGACCAAAGACGACTTCCTTCTGTAAGCATTTCGGCATGCAAATAAGCGTGACGTTGACCATGAATATGCAAATGAGTCTATGACGTTGACTGGATTTACCTCCCCCCTTTTTTTTTTTTTGGAGCAATGCATTTATATAACTTTCCCCTGAAAAGAGTTGGGAAGGCTTTAAACAGTCAGTAGCCTGGTTGTGGTGGGGTGGTCAGTAATGCTGTCTCCCACCTGCTTAACCTTAATTAGCAATTACAAATCACAGCTCTGTGTGTAAACACTGGCACAAGCAAAAATAAGCACAAAAAAAAAATACAAAATTTAAACCCCAACAAAGCTTCTCAGCTTACTGACAGATTTTATATTCTCGACTTTCCTTACAGCAAATAAAGGATTTTAAATCCTCTAAAAGACCAAATCAATGCATCATAAATGACAGCAGTTAATTACCTCATTAACAGGTGCGTTAACACGAGTACACCGTTGGCCTTTAGTGGTCTTTCCAGCCAGAAGAGAGAGGTGAAGTACCAGAAGGACCGGGTGTGGGGGAAACACACGAAGAGTTTTGTTCATTCTGCTTCTTTCTCTTTGCTCTCTTCACGTCCCTGCGCCATTTTTACGTGAATAATCTGTACGCGTTGTGATGAAACAGAAACAAAATGGCGACTGCTCCATTTAAACCAAGCGGTTAAATCAGCCCGCCAATTAGCGACTTCTTTAAAGAAAAGAAAGAAAGATCACGTGATCGAATTCGACGCATCCTATTGGTTAGCCTGTAAGGAGCGTTTCCCCGACTTCCTGGATCTCTAGAACGTCAATAAAGACCGGTTCAACCTTTCAAACTCCACAATCTTTACACAAAATACTGCGATATTTCATGACTCGAATACATTATAGTAGAAAAGTGAAAGTTTAACAGCCAAGCAGATTCATTTGAGTTTCTTTGTTTATTTCTAAAAGGTTAAAGAAAGGAATTAGTGTGTGTTTGTTTTTTGATAAACCTGTGTTGTGTTTGCAGTTGTTTGATATCCATGAGGAGAGTATTTTTTTTTTGTGCATTTCTTGAACAAACGATCAAAAGGTTCAACAATACAGACAATTTCTCACAGCCTTCTTTGCTCATATTTACCAAGGGTGCCAATATTATTGGAGGGCACCGTATAGGCAAGAATTTACCTACAAAATACATTTAGATGATTACACATTTAAGATGCGCAAATCCAATTATGTGTCTATGTGTGTTTTAGTAAGTGTGTGTTCTGACAGTTTGTGCCACATGTCTCTGGTTCCTGAAAACAACAACAATAACAAAAGCCCTCATGGGCTTCTCATGAACCTCAACCCTAATTTCATTATCGAGTCAATGATGACAAAATCAGCAGTCACTGGCTACACATCGACTGGACCGTCTCAGAAATAACGTTTTCCTGCTGTGGAAAGTCTTAATCTAGTGTACCTTTACAAATAATACACCATACATAAGTGGATTGATCCATCTTTAAAGCTTTCCTCTTAACAGCTAATTAAAAAGTACACCACGTGCACCTTCCCAGGTAAAAGATACACACGAGACGTACAAAAGGAAAAGTAGTTTGGTACTTTTATTTTTAACAGGGTACAGGAGGCCATTTTTCTACACACGGTCTCATAAATACGATAACTGCCGTCTCCTTTGTTTCTGATTTTACGTCTGGACTCTGTTACTCTTCCACGGTAACAGGAGGACTAGTGGTGCTACACAAAATTCGATGATGATGACTGAACGGATCTGGCGATTTCTTTATCGTCACATGCCCTTTTGTAGTGTTTTATTATTTAGAAACGTTTCTCTCTCTCTCTCTCTGTTCTAATTAGTGTGTCGTTTTTGACTTGACTCTTCTGGGTGAACGTCCAGGACTGACCCGCTTCGATGTCGTTTCCCTTCATTTGAAAAAGACAGCACTGAAACGCGTGACTTGCGTCTTCCGCGTTACAGCTTACTTGAAAAATACGGTTCTCGTGTCCGTCTGGTTTTAGAACAAACTCGGGAACCGAAAGAGTCGACTCTTATCGGCGAGTTAAATGAGACGGAATTCCCGTCGCTCCCGTTGTTTAGAAAGGAAAACTGACAGACGGGTAACGTCCGTCTGTTTTCCTTTCTAAACAACGGGAGCGAGGAGAATTCCGGCTCATATAACTCGCCGATAAGAGCTCCAGTGTATATTTAGCATATTCAGTAGGTCTTCTTTTCCAGCGCAGGGTGCGGTTTACTTCTCAACGATCCTGAAGATATCCAGGCGTGTTGAGTGTAATGTACGTGAGGATTTTATTAAATCTCTCTCCCCTTCCTATGTTATTATCCCGGTGAGCCGAAGTGCGTACGAAGCAGGAATACACCCCGAATGGGACCCCAGTACATCAGGGCACCATGCACACGGATATATTCCCGCGCTCGTTCACATCTAGTTGCAATTTAGAGTCGGAAATCCACCTGTTCTTTTTTTTTTGGGAGCGGGAGGAAACCGGAGAACCCGGAGGAAACCCACGCTGACAAGGGGAGGCCATGTGAAAGTCCACGCAGGATTGAACCGGGAAACGGAGCTTGAGCCATAAAATGAGGTATATTAAGCGCAGAAGTTAACAATTTACCAAAAGGGTATGATGCTGCATTTTCCCAATGAGTAAACTAGCTGCGTGTGACATCGTTGAGAGGTAAACTGCGCATCCTGGCTGTGTGTGTGTGTGTGTGTGTGTGTGTGTGTGTGTGCGTGCCAACTGGATAAATATGAAAGAACACTTTTTTTCCTATTCTAACCTATTCACGCTATTCTGTCTACAGAAATGGAAGACATATTCATGTCTGTAATGAAGGAGCCAGCCATGATGATGCAGAAGCACTCAGTTCCTCAGTGCGTCGGTGCGCGCGCGCGCGTGTGTGTGTGTGTGTGTCAGATCAAAGTGGGATGTTCTTTGATCCCACACACAGATCCACAGTGAGAAGACAGAGACGATGTTTCCATCACTGCATGTTGCGCAGCTGGTTGTAGACGTGCTCCAGGATTTGAGAGTAGGCCTGGTCTTTGGGGGCGTGGCCACTCAGGGATGCCTGAGAAAGAGAACGTGTACAGACAGTAAGACGACACGTCTGGGTACGTGGTTATATGTAAGGAATAACACTCTCGGGGCTGTGCGTTTACAGGAAAATAATCAGCGGTGTGAAAGTGGAGTTACTTTTACCACAAGACGCGTTACTCCGTAGGTCATACCACAGACGTCCGTGAAACAAGCGAGTTCCTGTTCTCACTTACGTTAAACCACTGGGTTTTTCAATTGGTTCACGTTAAAATGGTCTCGTTCTGTTGTAATAGGTGGTTAAATAAATTAAAAGGAAAGAATATTTGGTGTGTGCGGCCATGTTGGGTGTTGACAAACCTTCATTTTCTCCAGTATTGATGTGTCAGAACACCACATCTGATTAAAATTGACCAGGTCTGGAGCAGCTCGATAAAACTCCACCAGCATCATCTGCACACAAGTGTTCAAGCGTTCACATCGAAACACAACGAGCAAGAACGGTGGTGGTGATGAGGATGATGGTGAGGATGATGGTGAGGATGATGGTGAGGAGGATGGTGAGGATGATGGTGGTGATTCCCTTCAGGTCTATTCCACTAATCACATATATGACTGACTGTAACACATACTGTATATATTGTTGCTAGTTTATTAGCTACACTTACCTAGTCACTACACTCACTGGTAACTCCAGTTTATTGATTAATATAAGAACAAGTCGAAACTGACCCCAGACCTGTAGAAGTGAGCATTCACACATCTGAGCACCTAAAGTCTCCTCCAGCTGCTGCTGTGTGGTAAATGATCGTACCATTTCATTGAGGACGTCTGTAGTGAGGAAGTTGTCTTGCACGTACGTGACTTCCACTGCCACTGGGATACCGTAATCATTCGGCCTTTGCTGAGAGACAGAGAGAGAGAGACAGAGAGAGAGAGAGAGAGAGAGAGAGAGAGAGAGAGAGAGAGAGAGAGAGAGAAACAAATAGAGAGAGACAGACAGAGGGACAAACAGTGAGACATAAAGAGAGACAGTGAAACAGATAGGGAGATAGCAAGTCAGCAAGAGAGAGAGACAGTGAGACAGAAAGAGAGATATACAGAGAGGGAGAGACAGAAAGAGAGATATACAGAGAGGGAGAGACAGCGAGACAGAAAGAGAGACCCAGAGAGGGAGAGACAGACAGAGAGATATACAGAGAGGGAGAGACAGCGAGACAGAAAGAGAGATATACAGAGAGGGAGAGACAGCGAGACAGAAAGAGAGATATACAGAGAGGGAGAGACAGAAAGAGAGATATACAGAGAGGGAGAGACAGAAAGAGAGATATACAGAGAGGGAGAGACAGAAAGAGAGATATACAGAGAGGGAGAGACAGCGAGACAGAAAGAGAGACCCAGAGAGGGAGAGACAGCGAGACAGAAAGAGAGACCCAGAGAGGGAGAGACAGAAAGAGAGATATACAGAGAGGGAGAGACAGCGAGACAGAAAGAGAGACCCAGAGAGGGAGAGACAGAAAGAGAGATATACAGAGAGGGAGAGACAGCGAGACAGAAAGAGAGATATACAGAGAGGGAGAGACAGAAAGAGAGATATACAGAGAGGGAGAGACAGAAAGAGAGATATACAGAGAGGGAGAGACAGAAAGAGAGATATACAGAGAGGGAGAGACAGAAAGAGAGATATACAGAGAGGGAGAGACAGAAAGAGAGATATACAGAGAGGGAGAGACAGAAAGAGAGATATACAGAGAGGGAGAGACAGAAAGAGAGATATACAGAGAGGGAGAGACAGAAAGAGAGATATACAGAGAGGGAGAGACAGAAAGAGAGATATACAGAGAGGGAGAGACAGAAAGAGAGATATACAGAGAGGGAGAGACAGCGAGACAGAAAAGGGAGAGACAGAAGGATAAACAGAGAGAAGAGAGGGCAGGGTCAAGTCCTAGGTTTCACAAAACCTAACTTTTTGTATTCTCGTCCTCGTCCATTTTGAAATGGTCATTTTCTTTGTTGGTTTGGGGGGAGGGGGGAGGAGGGAGAGGGGAGGGTGGAGCCTGCTCGCTAGGGCTGGGCGATACAACAGAAATATCATAGGATTTTTTTTTTAACCGTCTCATCAGCAGCTTTCGGTCTGAGACTGTATCTGTTATTAGAAAAACTTTTTTTTTATTTTTATTTTTTTATAAACGTTACAAAAAGATATCGCGATGTCATTTATCACAATAGCGCTATTACGTCATCATACTGCCCAGCCCTAGGGCTCGCTCTAGTCACGTGACTCCGGAGAGTGGAAAACTTTCCCACATTCCCAAATTCTGTAAAACTGTCTCTGTATTGGAAATATCGCTCCAATGAGCTGCACTTACTTCTGGAGGAGGAACCACCCAGAACGGAGTGATGGTCGACGCCACACCTTGGTTGCCATGGTAATAAGGTCCTGTAAAACAAAGTTTGCATTTATACACGTGTGTGCTGCTGAATTCTGGATTCTGTTCAGTCAGAAGGTGTTGATTAGTTAACAGCAGCTCTGACTGTAGTGCAGCTACGGAAATGTTATCGTTTCTATAGCAACAGCGCGTTCGTCGTGTAAACAGATTTAAAAACGTGTGAGATCGTTGATGTGGTGAAATGTTTGTTTCTCACCACAGATGATGCCCAGGCAGGGCTGGAAGCCGTTGCTGCTGCCCTGGAGGCGGAGCTGGTGGTCCATCTGCGAATCGATGTCCTGCAGCGACGGGAGGGCGGGGCCTCGAGGGTGACTGTGGTACCAGCCCACCAATGAGAGCCCTCTCATGAACAGGTTCTGACAAATCTGCACAGACATGCACACGTATTAGTCAGGAGAAACTCTTCCTTTCATTCCTTCGTTCGTATTCACTTTCACCGCCACGGCAGCTCATTCGCACCTGTGGGCAATTTAGAGTCACCAATTCACCTACTGGCATGTTTTCAGATGGTGGGAGGAACCCCACAGGAAACCGACACGGACACGGGAAGAACAAAAGAACTCGGCGCAGATGATAACCCCCGAGCTCAGGATGACCATCCTGCCGCTCGTCTAATATCTTACACGACGTGTTCATACGGCGAGACACCCGCACTGACCTCTTCCTCCACGGCGGGTGCGGCATCCCTGTCAGCCAATCGCGTGCGACACGGGAACGCTCGCAAGACCGTCAGCACTGTCATGAGGAAATGAAAAAAGCGTTTTTTCCTCACAGCATTTATATATATAAAAAAATATACATAATATATATATATCTGCAGCGTGACGTGCGATGAAGCCTTACGCTGTGTCGTAGTGTCCCATCGGCCTCCGAGGTAACCCACCACCTCGCTCGTAGTCAAGTGACAGTGAAAGTCCTGAGGGTGGCGGGAAAAAAAAGGAGCGAGTAAATCAGGAAGAAATATAACAGCATCAGAGCCAATAAAACCGACTGATATCGAGATTAAACGATAAGCACTGATGTAACTCACCGCCATAAAGACGTTCACTGCGTTACTGATGATGTGGTGCACTTATATAAGGAGCAGGAAGGTCGAGATGAATGATTCGTTATGTATGAATAGTAAATAGAGAAACTAAAACCGTAGTATCGAACAAACACTCGTGTTATTAAAATGACAGGGGCCAGCCCCGTCGTCTGACCGTTAAGAAACATGCTACGTTTTTTAATCCAGTTACAGAGATTAAAACGTTGCTACGTAGTTTAATCCACTTACAAAGCCGATTAATTAACCGTGCAATGAATAAATGCGGGGTTCCTTTTCTAACGTGTGAATGGAAGGACAAAAGCAGAAATGATGGAAATGTGTCAACGTGTCGAAAATACACGATAAGACGACACTCGTCTATATTCTGCACGTTGGGTGTTTTTGTTTTGCCTGTGTGTTTTTGTTTTGATATCCATGCGGTGTTTACCATGAGCAGCAGGACGTTGCTGGAGACGGCGACGTTAAACGGCTGGAAGCGGTTGATGGCGGAGAAAGCCGACAGCTCCACCAGCGTGTGAGGATCTCTGAGGACAGACCACGTTTATCGACTCACTTTCGCCATCATACATCACGTTACCCGACGGCGTCTCGAATACAGTCGGATGAAGCGGATACGTCTATCGTTATGAGATCGTGGAGATTTAGAACATACGCAGTGACACCCCGTGCCTGAAGGAGGACGAGAATGTGCGGGATTAGATTATATAACGATCTTTCCCACCGACTGGGCGCGAGCCGGGTTCCCCGGCGAGTGTACGCTGTCGTAAACATTCTCGTCGTATTTCATTCCGTCTGCCATCTGGATCTCGAGCCATTACTCATCCCCAAACATCATCCAAAAAGCGAGTAAATCACAGCGCACAGTCCTTTAACACGTCACGAACACTGTTAACATGATATTTGACTATATACACTGCGTATACAACCCCGATTCCGAAAAAATCGGGACGGTCGACTGTTTACCGCCGCGTAACTGTAATGAAGTATTAGTTTAATAAAGTAAAGTATCAGTTTAGGGGTGTGTCTACTGTACGTAGGCAACCGGGTTGGACTTTTTATATATCCGCTGTATATTATACGCCTCTATATAACCCTGCGGCGTAGCGCTGTATATTATATAACTTAACGTTTCCATCAGTCACGTGTCATATTACAGCTTTATTACCTGGCGATGTCTCTGGTTCCCAGTGTGCAGTATCTGACGGGGATTCTCTCTCTGTCTCCTCTCCTGTGCACCACACTGACATCTGTAACACACACACACACACACACACACACCTACGTTTACGTCTCAAATACCGTAATTGGCGCCGTGTCCCCGACCAAAATGTCTCCGAGTCTCTGCTCAGCAGCCGGCTGTGTTTCGAGCACCTTTTAAATGTATATCCTGTATATTATACCACATTATATGTGTTTATTTGCATTTATTAAACGTTTTCTGGCAGGGGGAAGTCTTATTTTTTGGGGTATCCCACAGCTGTTTACAGCTGCTACGGCGTAAGTGAGAACGGGAACTCACAAGATGAAACGGATAAAAAGTTTAAAGTCGTTCTTTAATAAAAAAAATGTAAAAAAAAAAAAAAAATCGCGATTACTGCGGCGCAAGAGGAATAAAACAGTCCAGGACACGCGCGTCAAAGGACGTTACCCTGATAAATACCCACGAGGTTCGGTTTGTTCATCACCGACGTTTGCTCACCGTGGAGCTCTGGTCTGGACTTCCTGTTTCTTTCGTCTGGAATAGTCGTCTTCCCCTCGTCTTCTTCGTCGTCTAGCATCTCATCGTCCTCTCCCTCGCTGGCCAGGCTCTGACACACGGCGCACACACACACACAGAGAGAACAGGAAGATCAGCCACGAACAGAGACTTGGATCATTGTAACATCTCAGCAGCCGCTCTACTCCAGAAAATACGGTAACGCTGGAGATCCTGTGTTTTGACTAATAAACCCCGCTGAAGTGTTTCCCTCACCATGTCAGCACTGGGCTGGTATTTACGCAGCCAGCTGGTTTTGTACTGGGCCAGTTTCTGCCCGCGGTAGCGCACCGACGCCCAGCCGCAGCCCGACTTCTTGGCAGGATTCACCAGGCGCTTGCAGTGTGTGGCCCAGGCGCTCGGGGAGTTAAAGACCTGCCCGGTTTCCACCCAGCGGATCTTCCCATCGGTCAGCAGGTCACCCACAAAGTTCTTCCCCTGCAGAGATGATGACAGAAGGGGACAGCGTGTGAGATATAACGCGACACCTGAAGAAGTTTCTACCACACACGACAGGCAGCGGGATATACACAGCAGCTTCGCTAAGAAACCGTCGCGTTAAAAAAGAACCAATCGCTCAGAGAGCGTGTTCTCTCGCTCCACTGTCCATCACAGTGGCGTTAACCAATCGCGGGCGTTTCTGAGAGCCCGTGAACGCGGAAGAGGGCGGGTAGCGGTGTCTCTGTGACGCGGCATGAGCAGCAGTTCGAAAAGATGCGCCGCGTTCACGGGTCTCGGAGGAAGCGAGTGTTCCTGTCCGTTCGGGTCACGTCGGAAAGATCGGATTTACGAGCCGAGCGCGCACGAACGCCACCACAAGGTCGTAATTACGAGTGGGGAAACTTTGGAGATTCTTTCAGCGCCGACGTGAACGTGTGATAGATGGGATAATTTGGAATTTGGAAAACAACCAAACTTGGAGAAAATGCTAAAAAGGACGGGGAGGACAAATAGACAACCCCAAAAAACGTTCTCATTCATACTGCTGATATGAACTACCGTTAAGACGAAGAGATGACAGCCCGTGGGTTTTAAAGTGAAGCTTCTCAGTTATATTGCTATAAAATCTAACGAGAATTCTGGGACTTCTCCAGGTGTATCCGGGTACCCGTACCAGGTAGTGTATGGACAGCACGGCGTCTCCCGGCTCCACCAGGCCGTCCTTAAGCAGCACGCGTAGCGTGATTCCTCTCCGTGTCAGCACCGATCCTCGCCCGGACGACACTCGGAGCTCGACCTCCTCTCCTCCGCTCAGCTCTTCGTCATCCTCGTCCACTCCTTCGTCCACCAGCTGAGGAGACGACGGCGGCTCGGAACCTGACAGCAGAGGCGGCAAAAAAAAACACACACACAACACGTGTCAGTCTCTCGATAAAAACGTGTGACGGGCATTACGGGGAAACGCTTCCTGAACACACTCCGGCGCAGACGCCAAAGGCGTGTCCCAAAAAACTCATTAAAGGCGATCCCTCCTCGATCCTGACTCCTTCAGGCCGTGACCTGGAAATCGACCTTCCGCTGAATCCCCCCCTACGAGCTCGTACAACCGATTTTATCTACTCTAACGCGTTACAACCGCCCCGACTCTCCTAAAACAACACGACCACGGATACAGACTCTCATCCAAATACGTTACGGACAGAAACAAATTCCTCGCACCAAAGTCGACGTCTAGATCTCGCATTACGAGGACAATTTCAAAAGAATTCGACATTTTATCGTGACGCTTTAACGAAGGACGATTCGGTGTGTCATCACATCATCGATCGGGTGTGTGTGTGTGTTATATAGTGTTATAAGCTGACATGTTTACAAAACAGTGTAAGAATAGGGGGGGGGGTGTAACTCAACAGGAAACCACGTGTCACAGGAAACAACCTTCTTTATGTTGTTTTTCTTTCTTTTCTTTTTTTTTAAATAAATGCAAAAGTACATGCAGTCCTCAATGCAATATTTCCTCTGATCACTGGGTACACGTTCAGACTACACACACACACACACACACACACACACACACACACATTATACACAACATACACAGCTGAGCGTTCTTAAACCGTTCCCGACAGAGATATAACGCTTTTATGAGCTGAAATGGGAATAAATCAGACTTTATTCCTCCTGAATTCTTGGTATGTTCGGTATAAATGCCTGATGTCTTTGTTCTTCGTGGCCTCCTGGGATTTTTGTTTTTGTTTTCAAGTCAGTCATAAGAACAAAACCAAGCATCATGATTGAGTGTGTGTTCTCACCCATTTCACCAGACTCGTCGCTTTTATTTGCCAGGTCTCCGGTTCTAAGCTTGTTTTGTTTTGTTTTGCGCCCAATTTTGTCCCCCCGCGTCTGTACTGAAGCTCTTACTCAAATAAAAGCCACGGCCGAAACCCAAACCGCATCCTAACCTACTAAGTAGTATGCTAAACTAGTGCGTCAGCTATAAAGGCGTTTGATTTGCTCCATACTGTTTAGTACGGTAGTATGCGGTTTGGAACGTAGCCATGGCTACCGGTTGTCGCGGTGTTGATTTCGGCTGGTTTTTGGTATGGAAGTGTCCTGATTTAGAGGTCGAAAGCACAACGACGGCGCTGTTATTAACGCGTACGAGCGTTTATAAAGCCAAATTGTGTTCTTTTGTAGCTTTAATGTCCACCATCGACTTCTCTCCCCTCCCCTTTATCCCTCTGCCCAGTATTCCGCCATATTTTTATCCACGGGAGAAGAAAAAAATTTATGAAACGAATCACCCCTGCGTTTCGGAATTGCCGATTCGACACGCCGTGATAGACTGAAATGAATTACAACCGTCCTGATTTTAGGATTAGGACTGATTTTATGTGATTAATCGTAACTTATTCGTATATTCGGAGTGTGAGGTTTTCTAACCGGTTTACAATGAGCACGTTATTAGTCGAGGTGAATGATAGTAAAACTGTGCTTATAATAAGGGAGTTACGGTAACGCGAAATCGCTTGCTTTAAATAATTCAGCCACCAGGTGGCGACAAATTTGCACTTTATAAAAAAATAATAATAAATAATAATATAAAAACACAAACAGAATCCCCGACCACGTGATACATTTCTGAAATCTTCAAGGTGTTTATATATACATATATATATAATATAAATTATATTTGAAAACCGTTTTTAATGACCTGAATTCACCCAAATTACATGATTGTATAAGCTCTCAAAAGTGATGTATCATGCAAAAATTTGTATTGTCAAAAATAGAAGCAGGTAAGATTAAGAACTAAATTAGATCTACATTCACACCCAGTGAGTCACCCACCGGCCTTCATATTTGCTCGGCTGTTGATGTGACCGATTTACACGCGACATAAATCATAATTAATCAATCTATTTTTTGCCTTTGGCGTTTTCTCATAACCAGGCAGTCATTTCAACAGAGGGGGCGGGGTCTCGCTGCTTACTTCCTTCTGTCACGACTCACCTGAAGAAAACACCTGGACGCACTCTTATCCACACACACACAAGTCTATCCGTCAGCGCAGGTGTATTAACATGTCATTACGAGTTGTTCGGTAGGTGTGTGTGTGTGTGTGTGTGTGTGTGTGTGTGAGAGAGAGAGAGAGAGAGTTTCTTTCCTCGCGCTCTTCGGTTCCTGTACGTGCCCATGGCGGCGATGAGGCGCGCGCAGCGGTCTAAATCTCAGCTGCCCCCAGTCTACTATGAGGGATTTCTGGAAAAGAGGTCGTTAAAGAATAAAGTGAGTCTCCTCTCTCATGCATTCATTCATGCACACTTATTGTGCAAATCAGCTTACATTTCATTTAGTCACTGAGGTAGTTCTCTAAATGAACATACAGGACACCTGGAGGAGCCCATATGGGATATGATATATATTCATAGTCTATACTGTAAATAAATAAAATGTGCATTGATTTGCTGGCAGCACGCGTGTACAGAGTAAAAACATTTCCAGTAAAGTCCTGCCATATATTTACTAGGGGTGTATGGATCCACTCCGGTCACGGTTTCCATTCAGTTCGCTTCTGAGATCATTGTGAACGAAATTCGAAGGAAGAAAAAAAATCGCAAGAAAAGGATCCTTTATTTGTTTCTGAATCATGGAATAAATACATCTTATAAATAAATACCTTTTGATGGAATAAACAAAGTGTCTGAAGCGGGGGGACATAACAAGTTCCGTCGCAGAAATAGAGCTCCAAAGTCGGCTAAAACGACCGTTTTTATAAATAAAAAGTGGAGGCGGGATACACCTGAGCAGGTGAAGGTTATGGCTTTTGGCAGGCTTTTCCTGGCAGCGCCGGGATTTGAATTCATGACCTTCAGCGCTATAGCTTGCGCCGAATAAACCGCCTCTACCTTCAAAATAACTCATACTAAACGACTCATTTTAAACCCAAATTTTTACTAGAACATAAACTTAAACTCACAGAGGGTTTGTGTTTCCCTAAAACGGTTCCGAATAAATGAACATAAACCAGAGGTTTACAATTATAGATAATCTGAACTATTCTGTTCTATAAATATACTTATATAAATATATATTTCTAGTCCGATATTTACACACAGAGATTAAGAGAAAGGTTTTCAGCAGCACTTCCTGCAGTAAGTATGTGGTATTTTTTTTTACATAATTACACATCACTGAGGTCATTTGTAGTCATTTGTGGAACGTGCTTTTCACATTGGATACTAAACGAGCTTAAAGTACATGTGCAACATTCTAACAGGTAAATAAACCGATCAGCCATAACATTAAAACCACTGAACGGTGAAAGCAGAGAATAGCACTGATTATCTCATGGCACCTGGCGCGGGGGAGGGGGGGGGGGGGGGGTGTATATTTATTAGTTGGTCCTCGAAGTCGATGTGTAAGGATCTGAGCGAGACAGTGCCGAATTGGTCTTGTCCTGTGGGGTGTTCCCAGTGTGCAGGGATTCCTTTTCTGTGTTTCCCTAACATCTCCATCGAACGAACCCTCCTCGTCACGCAACGTCTGAGTCGCTTTCCGGATTCCCCGGCTTCCTCGTTTAGCTCGAATTTCTTCCTCAGAACTCGAATGACTTACCAGAAGAAGGAAGAAAAAAAAAATCTAGGACGACACGTCTGAACTTTTTCACCCATGCCAGCTGTCGGCTTTGCTCGTTATTTACGTTTACGTTCAGACATTTGTTACGCTGGAGAAAGGTTTCCTGTAGATTTTACAGTGAAATATTCGTTGCCTTTTATAAGCTGCGAGAAAGCTACAGCTGTAAAACGACAGACATCATTTTTACTGCGAGGCGCTGTATATTTACAGTTTAATGAAACTTCAGTACTGATGTAAAAGGCTGTAAAATGGTGTTATGTTCCGCGAGTGTTAAGTTCATTACTATTGTAAATGCACCGTATATCTTTCAGTAACGATCATAACGACCGTCACGGTCAGTACGGGCGTAGCCAATCGGTATGTTTTGTTTTAATTTCTTTAAAGTAATTTCATTTTATTTCAACTTTTAATTGTGTTAATTTTTTATTTATTTTCTTGACAATGTTAGCCACTTTAGCATCCATCCAAACCTATAATATACTGTAAGTATCACTTTTACAACCTTGCAGTCATTTAGATACGTATTAGCCAACATAGGGCTGGGCGAAATATCGATATCATATCAATATCGTGATAAATGATTCCACGGTACACTTTTCTGAGATATCGTCGGTATGGTGGTGTATTTCTTTTGAATGTTTTGAATAATTACGAATGGAAATGGTACCGAATGGATGCCGTTGATTTGATGCACCATCAAAGACAGTTTAGTACAGTTTGTTAGCTAAACTATATATCGTAGAAACGTCCTCGAGTATCGTGATATGATGTTTTTTCTCATATCGTCACCCAGCTCTAAGCCAACAGGCTTTTTTCTTTTCATGGCAGCTTGTGCACAATAACTGAGTCATATGGAACCCAGAGAGAGGATTTTGAAGAATTTATGATATTTCTGGTCAAGCAGACGTTTTAGTAAGTCTCTGAGCTCAATACCGGGCTCTGCAGGCGATAAAGGTCAGCGCATGATGATACCTGACTCCACTTCGTTCCCAAATGATGCAATAAACTCTGTGGTCCTCCAGTCCGCACTTTGCTGATGGTGATGTGGGCAAAATTAAATATATATATATATATATATATATATATATATATATATATATATATATATATATGCATCAAGGATATAGAATCAGTTTACCTTGGATATGTTAAATGAGGCATAATTTGTTGTAACTGTAAATAAGAAACATCCAACGGACCATGAAAGGGGTTTTCGAGCCTTAACACGCCTGACAGAGCTCATAATAAGGGTGATAATATTTACATGTATTTATTGGGCAGTTCCTCTGGACTTTGCTCTCATTATTGTCTTCACTGGGGTGGAGCAGCGGGCGGATGATTTACGAACGCCGCTGGTGTGTTCGTGATTTTCGAGTGAGCGTAAGGGTAATGTTAGCCAGCTAGTTCGTTTGCTGTTTGTGTCAGTAAATGACAAATGACACTACTTAATGATTAGCGGTTACTCTATTACTCTATGAGCAGTCCCTCCTTGTGTTATATTTGGGCTATGATGCCCTATAAGGACCAGGACCCTGGATGTCTTCAATTAGTTGTATTATTCACATGACTACGTTTACATGTGTCATGGTCTGATGAGACCACGCTAGAACGTTTGACTCATAATTCTTATCGGCTCATCGTCCGAAGAACATCGCCGCGGTGAAGCATGGTGCTGGCAGCATCGTGCTTTCTGGCTGCTTCTCTTCAGCTGGGCGTGGGGCTCCAGTCAAGATAGAAGGAATCGTGCATGGCTCCAAATACTAATCTATTTTGGCACAAAACCTGCAGGCCTCCTCTGTTAAACAGCTAAAGAACAAGCACAACATTGAAGTCAACAAAGGAACGGCTTTAGAAGAAGATGGACGTTTTGGAACGGCCCAGTCAGAGCCCAGATCTATATTCTAAAAAAAAAAAAAAAAAAAACAACAACCCAAAAACTGTGGAATGATATGAAGAGGGCTGTGCACTTGTAATTTGATAGATCTGGAGCATACTCTGTGGTAGACTCTCACCCCAAAACCTGGGTTCTGTATTACAAGCAAAAAGTGCTTTAACGAAGTATTAATTAAGGGGTGTGCATACTTACGCAACCAGGCAAAAGTGTCCGGGATTTTTTTTTTTAAAAAACAAAAAAACTTTTTTGCACACTTCAGGGCCTCCGTAGTTTTTCTTTCTTTTTTTTCTCTATATTTTTTAAACTTGAATTCCGAGGGAAAATATCTGACGTGATTTTCATTTATTTATTTTTTTACCTCACAAAAACCTGCAATTTTAACAGGGGTGTGTAAACTTTTTATTTTTTTATTTTTTATATATCCACTGTACCTGTTGTCTGTGCTAAATTTAGCCTCGAGGTTCCTCCTGTATGCTGCAAAGCAGCACAGAATAAACGAGCGACACACGCCTTTATGATATTTCTTTTGTTCTTTTGTTTAACTGAGAGACTCGTCTAAGTTCCCCTTAACTAAGTGACAGCGTATCTCTGACAGAATCTAGTGCCGTATAGTGTCACCAGACGTCCATGAGAACTGGTTTAACCACCAAACGCCCCACACAGACACACCCCATACACACACACCGCACCCTTTACCCAAACACTCACTAACACACACACAAACCCGCTTGTTTGATGTGTTTAGATAAAACTAGGACGTCAGATGTTTGTGTATTTAACGGGTAGATGAAAATGAGCTTTCCTGTATGAACTTTTGTCTTTCAGTAATTCAGGTTACTAAATTGTTTATCGTTGCGGTTCCCAGCTTAGCGGGGAACGTCCCATAGCTTTGGTGTAAAGCCAGTACAGCGGATACGGTAGGCTCTTATGGCATTCGCACGATTGGCCTAAAGGAAACAGTGTTCGCTTAATACTCTGTGCTGTTGACCAGATGGCTGCGGGTTTGAATCCCAGTCGTAAATAAGACCTTCCTCTGGGCCACTGAGAAGGTTTTCACCCGTAGCTCATCACCATGTTGGCAGGTCTGCAGGGGTCCCCCCCCAACAGAATTGAAATGAAAGTTTGCATTATTAATGGGGAAAAAGATTTCTTTAACACTCTAGCATCTTAAATCAAACATATTGAGACATTTTCCCCATGAGGCCCACTTCATGTGTTATGGCAGGGGTGTCCAGTCTTGTATCCGGAAAGTTCCGATGTGGGTGCAGGTTTTCATTCCAACCAAGCACCTGATTCCACCTGTTTAATCAGTTGATCTTGGCTTTCAATAGATTCAGGTATGGCTTTGTCTTGGTTGGAATGAAAACCTGCCCCCACACCCGCCCTTTCCGGATAAGACTGCCCACCCCTGTGTTATGGGGTTAGGGTTGGGGCTTCCAGATAGAGTCAGTTCATATCAGAAAGTTCAAGACACCTGTGCAAATGTCAATGGGCTCAATTGAGGCAGTAGTGGCTTAGCGGTTACGGCTCTGGGTTACTGTTCAGAAGGTCGGGGGTTCAAGCTCCCACTGTTGGGCCCTTGAGCAAGGCCCTTAACCCTCTCTGCTCCAGGGGGCGCCGTATCATGGCTGACCCTGTGCTCGGACCCTGACTTCCTGACATGCTGTGTATGTATGTGAAGAAAAGAATCTCACTGTGACCAATAACGACTCATTATCATTATTATCCGTTGGCACCTCAGATATAACCGGTTCTTCAGTTTGTCGCTGTGCAGAAACACTGGAAGGTTCTCTCTCAGCGAGGGCTCTGAGTAAAAAAACAACAACAACAACACAGAAGCTAAGAATTCTTAACTAGTCAAATAAATCAGGGTTTTTTTTTGTGGAACAGTGAACATTACATCACTGAAGTTCTTACTGCACGACCGTCCGAAGTCGAATATCAGCAAAATTGACTACTTTAATGAAATAAATGTCCAGCTGTCCAGAACTGATTAAAACGTATTGTATGACGTCGCTTTTTAAAGGTTAACAATGCGTTTGGCATGAAACCTCCGAGCCACAGGTTTGTTGTTTATTGCCAGGACTGATGCAGGAGCAGGATTCCTCAGAGTTCCGAAACGAGTCCAGAAAGAAAGCGTGTCAGTGATTTGCAGCATGTTTACGTTCCGCGATACAGCACGCCGCCGAGTGATTCCGTAAGAATCCAGACAAACGATCGCAACCAACTCGATCGAGGTCGAGGTTTGGCAGGAAGGAATAGGAAACCTTCGCCTCCATTCTTCTCATTCCTCAAACCTGTTCGGCCGTTCCGGCCGCTAATCATTCTTTACTTCTGAGCGGCCGAATACGACAGTATAACCTTATGACAGGAAAAATCGCAGCAACAGTAGAACGGAGGGGAAAAAAAAAGCTTCCAGTCTTTGTAGGCTGTGTAAGAATTGTTTTTTTTTTCCCCCCCTCTGCATTTCTCACAAATCACTCGATGCGGGATGGACACGTGGGATTAGTAGGGTTAATCTGACATTGAAAGTCCATGAGTATACGCCAGATGTTTAAACACAGGAAGACAAAAGCATCGAAGGGTCCATCATTAAAAAAAAAGCAACAATAGCAGTTATTAGCTAAAATGGAGATGATTAGAAAATATATATAGCAAAATACATAAAAACATATTGCTTGTGTTAAATATTAAACATTATATACATATACACACATACACTCCGTGTGTTAAGATGGACATAGACGTGTTGCGACGTACGAAACACAGCAACGTTTTTCCGTTGTTCTTCTTAGACTGGTCGCAGGTTCTGGGCTGAACTGTGTGGGGACTCGCTGTTCTTCTACAACCACAGCAAGGACAATAACGTAAGTTCGTTTTCATTTCTTTTTTTACATTATGTTCTTAAGGATTTTATGCGCTCTGACAGGTTTTTATTCACATTTGTTCGTCTGTGCGTGCGAGCAGTATGTGGAAAAGCAGGATCTGTCCACCTTCATCTCTCTGACGGACGACCCCAGTCTCGATCGCAAACTCGACAGCGCGAGACTCCACCTGCGCTTAGAAGACGACGACATCTACCTCGTGGTGAGAGTTCCAGCTTTGAGACGCAGTCGCTAATCACGCATTTCTTTCTTTAGCTAACATTCTCTGCCTCACAGATTATTATTATTATTATTATTATTATTATTATGATGAAGTCGAACGTTTACACTGTTCTAATTATTACAGTCCAAAAATATCACAATCCAAAAATATATCGATTCCAATCCGATCCACTCATGTATGATCTTTATGCAGAGTCAGCTCGAATCGTTAGGATCAGAAACTCATCAGTACCTGGCAGAGAACAGCAGCAATCAGGGCGCCTCGACTACACCTTTTAAACCATTTACAATTAAAGACAAAATCCCGAAATCACAATTTTTACCTCCTTAACGTGTTCCACGAGTCATGTTGTGCTCGATTCGTCGATATCAATCGCAGAAAAGATCGAAATTCCCTCCACACCCGTTAAATAAAGATGCGGCACGTCCTCCGTACGAGTCGCTGTGAACGAGCTGTTGCTATAGAAACGACGACGCGTTAGAACGAAACACCCTTTTGACCAATCAGAGTGCGGAATCCAGCATCGATGCGGTATGAATGGAGACAACGCTAGTGTATTTGTTATTTTTCACAATCCAATAATAATATACGGAATAAGGATTTATTCACGGCTGCTCATTTCCCATATCATTCCATCCTTAAGGATTAATCTCCAGTCGTTCATTTCAGTGTTTCTTTGTCAATCTTAACGTTTTAGGCTCCAAGTCTAGAAGCCCGTGAGCTGTGGAAAGGCTTCATCCTCTCCATTGTTAAGGTCAGTAATGCTTTCTGTAGGCAGTCACATGTTTTGGGGTTACAGTGTCCTTTTTTTCTGCTCTTCTACTGTTGATGATGATGATGATGATGATGATGATAGGCCAGCGCAGATTCAGACTCCTCCTCTTATTCCCCAGAATGCCAAGACTCGATTCAATTCAATTTTATTTGCATAGCGCTTTCAACAATGGACATTGTCACGAAGCAGCTTTACAGAAAGATTTAGACTTCTTATTGCTAGCACAGGTTTATTCTCCTCATCTTATTGGCTGATTGATATGCCTGCATGCGTTTAGACTCCTCATTTTATTGGCTGATTGATATGCGTACATACGTTTAAACTCCTCATTTTATTGGCTGATTGATATGCGTACATACGTTTAGACTCCTCATTTTATTGGCTGATTGATATGCCTGCATACGTTTAGACTCCTCATTTTATTGGCTGATTGATATGCGTACATACGTTTAGACTCCTCATTTTATTGGCTGATTGATATGCGTACATACGTTTAGACTCCTCATTTTATTGGCTGATTGACATGCGTACATACGTTTAGACTCCTCATTTTATTGGCTGATTGACATGCGTACATACGTTTAGACTCCTCATTTTATTGGCTGATTGATATGCGTACATACGTTTAGACTCCTCATTTTATTGGCTGATTGATATGCGTACATACGTTTAGACTCCTCATTTTATTGGCTGATTGATATGCGTACATACGTTTAGACTCCTCATTTTATTGGCTGATTGATATGCCTGCATACGTTTAGACTCCTCATTTTATTGGCTGATTGATATGCGTACATACGTTTAGACTCCTCATTTTATTGGCTGATTGATATGCGTACATACGTTTAGACTCCTCATTTTATTGGCTGATTGATATGCCTGCATACGTTTAGACTCCTCATTTTATTGGCTGATTGATATGCCTGCATGCGTTTAGACTCCTCATTTTATTGGCTGATTGATATGCGTACATACGTTTAGACTCCTCATTTTATTGGCTGATTGATATGCGTACATACGTTTAGACTCCTCATTTTATTGGCTGATTGACATGCGTACATACGTTTAGACTCCTCATTTTATTGGCTGATTGATATGCGTACATACGTTTAGACTCCTCATTTTATTGGCTGATTGATATGCGTACATACGTTTAGACTCCTCATTTTATTGGCTGATTGACATGCGTACATACGTTTAGACTCCTCATTTTATTGGCTGATTGATATGCGTACATACGTTTAGACTCCTCATTTTATTGGCTGATTGATATGCCTGCATACGTTTAGACTCCTCATTTTATTGGCTGATTGATATGCGTACATACGTTTAGACTCCTCATTTTATTGGCTGATTGATATGCGTACATACGTTTAGACTCCTCATTTTATTGGCCGATATGCCAGTATAAGTTCTTACTGGCCAGTATACCAGCTCAGACTTTTGCTCTTGGGTGATTATTCAGGCTATTATTGGCTGATATCCCAGATCCTCTTCTCCTTATCCAGGCTCCTGGCCTTATTGGCTGATTTGCCATGGTTTAGCTATTACCGACATCTCCTGTCTCTTCTACTGTCTCTTCATCTTGCTGTTGGGTAAATAAACTTCGAGCTCAAGAGTATTCATGTCCAAAGTGTCTGTAGTGTACGAATGGGTGTGTGAATGTGTATGTAATCGACCCCCGCCTTGTGCCCCATGCCTCCTGGGATAAGCTCCAGGTTCCCCGCGACCCTGTAGGATAAGCGGTGTAGAAAATGGATGGATGGATGGATAAAGCGTACTCGGATGAAGCCTTAGTAAAATAATCAGAATGTTTCTCAGAATTATGACTTATTATTCACGACAGTACTTGTATCTTGGTATTGAACAGATAACCACCACACAAACCACCACAAAAATGCTTTCATTCAACACAATGTCAACACAAAGTACATAACAAATTTGATTATTCCTTTCCCTGGATGAATTCCAAACTGCATGCTTCTCCAGCGGAGCGTGTTACACCACATCTCGACACGGCCTTACTTAATTTACAAGCGCAAAATTCCGTGTCTTTTCCTTTTGACCGTAACGTACACTCCCCTGTGTTGCGGTGTCCTCATTCTTGTTTTCAAGTGAGTGCCAGATTATTGTAAGCATGTGGTTTTGTTTTGGTCGCTTCATTGTTTTTAAAATGCCTTTAATCGTTGATATTTTTAGCTACCGCGTTACGTCAAGTTTCTATCTCGTTACTGTTACGCTCTTTCCGAAATTCCCCGTTGAAAATGGCTCAGATGTAACGATTAAGAAAAGACGTACGATATGTCTTTGCAGCGAAAGACAGAAACAGCAGGGTTTACACGAGGGTTAACTGCAGATGTTTGTGTCTCGCAGCTGGAAGTGCCCACCACCCTCAACCTGCTGCCTGGTCAGATTCACATGCTGAGAGAAGCTGTGGAGAAAGAGATCGAGAGACTCAATGACATCACTGAAAAAACTGCATCTGCGCGACCTTCTATAACAGTAGCTTCCCCAGACCTTGACAATTACCTGTCCGTACTGTCCGAAATGCCAGCGTAAGTTCAGACTCCTCCTTTCATTGATTAATACAGGGGTTCCCAAACTTTTCCATTGCAAGGCCCCCGAAATGGCTTTAACATTTGACCGAGGCCGGCCTTTTGCAAGATGTCTTTAAAACACATTAAAAATACAGACTTCTGAATATATCCCCCTTTTTTTTTATTAATAATTACATCTTTACATTACATCAGGAATTGATTGTGTGTGTGCGGTTGTCTGAGAGTCAGAAAGAGAAAATCATGTATTTATTTATTTTTCACACCAAATTGTTGAGGCCCCCCCGGGCGCCCCCTGGAGGCCCCCAAGGGGGCTGCGGCCCCCACTTTGAAAACCACTGGATTAATACACCAGTGTAGTCTCAGACACCTCATCTGATTGGACGATATGCCAGTGTAAATTCAGATGCAAGTTCAGACTCCTGCCTTTATAGCCCAAGGAACTAAATGCTGAAGTTCACACTCTTGATCTTCTTGGCTGATTGAAGTACAGACTCCTGGTCTTCAACAAATGACTCTTTTTTTTTTCTTTTACATATATAAGTTTCCTTGCACCTGTTGGCTAATATTCCAGCGATATGCACGTTTTATGCCAAATAATCTGTGTTTCAGTGAGAAGTAGACGTGGTTTTCGTTTGCTCTTAGCCCACAGTGTCGAGTGTTGTGAATCGTATCGATCAAACCCGTGTGTTGCTCTGCAGGTGCTTTCACAGGGTGGTCCGGGAGGATGCCGAGATCCTTTTGGAAAAGCACAAAGGAAAAGGAAACTTGCTGCTCAGACCCAGCCGAGACGGAAACTCTTTTGCCGTTACTACTCGGCAGGACTTCAACGGGTAACACACACACACACACACACACACACACACACACACATATATGCACGCACAAAGGCACGTTCATGTATTTTTACACCTACTTTTATAATAAAATCATACATAAAAGGACCGTGACAGGTATCAGGTCCGGTATAAACCGGTTTGAGATGTAATGGGTGTTACGTAAACACTCTGTGGATGTGTTTGCGTTCCCTTTGGCTATGTGTCATAGTTGCTAATATTATACCTTGTGATGAGTGACTCTGAAATGAATGAAACGTTAAAATGACACGTCTCTCTTTCCTTTTCCCTCCGTGAACAGGCCCGTTGTCCGACATTACCGGGTGACACGGATCCCTGATGGAGGATTTGCCCTGGCTCTTGACAATCCAGTGAGTACAACACTGTTAGAAAGAACAGCGCAGAACATTCTCTTTCAGTTCAGCATTCTCATTGTACAGCATTCACTGTAAAATGCTTTCATATTCAGCACACCGGTATTTGTTTTGGCCAGGGCATTTACTGTGCACGGTACTTTCCAGTACAAGGAAGTAAAGAGCTTGAGCGTCTCTGGGAATGCTATCATAAAGTTGATTAATGATCAGTCAAAAATTTACATAGCACACATGTGTGTGTGTGTTTGTGTGTGTTTTGTATATGAGTAATTGCTGGGTTACGATTTTATAAAGCTGTGTTAGTTTCAAATGTATTCTAACCCATGCAAACTCAGATGAAGCGCCAGTCGGCTTTTTTGATTGCCCGAAGTATTGTTAAGATTTGGTTGCAGCAGATGAGTGAACTTTATTGTTGTTGCGCAATACGGGTTTGCTTAGTCACAAAGTTTGTGGTCGAGCGTGAACGTAAGATAGAGATCCAAGAGCTCGGTATAAAATACAGTGGATGTGGCAAATTGAAATACGATAAATCAACTGAGGCACAGAACCCGGTGCGCCGTTTAATGCTCGATTCTGATTGGTCAGAGGTTTGCGAAGGAATTTTCTTTAACGGCAGCTGGTTAATCACAGGTTTACTGATGCGTTATCGTTTCTATAGTAAGCGCGTATACAGTACGAAGGACGAGCCTCGTAAACAAGTGAAAAGCGTTTCTTTATATTAGTTGACTGGGTGCTAACCTATCGCAGGGCACAATCTCACACACACATTCACACGCCACGGACAATTCGGACACGCCGATCAGACTACAGCACATGTCTTCGGACTGGGGAGGAAACCGGAGTACCCGGAGGAAACCCCCGAAGCACGGGGAGAACACGCAAGCTCCGCGCACACAGGGCGGAGGCGGGAATCGAACCCCGACCCCCGGAGGTGTGAGGCGAACGTGCTAACCACTAAGTCCCCGTGCGCGCCGTTGGGTTTTATTCCTTACATATATAACTAGCATTGTGTAGGCTTTAACTTGCAGGACTGATCCGACACTGCACTCGTTTGTTCCAGGTTCATTGCACCTCACTCCATGATGTGATAGACTATCTGATGGAGAAGACTGGAGGAGCGTTCAAGCCCTTGATTCTGGAGCACACGTACGAAGAAAGCATCGGTAAGAAGCTCACGTGAAAATGATAGTGACGAGAAGCACCGTAAGGGTCTGATTGAACGAATGACGAAACGGCGACAGGGTCGAGACCAAGCTGACACTTTAACGTCCGCAGAAAGTTTTCTGAACGTCGTGGTTCCCGGGCCGTCTAGAATTTTAGTTTCGTTTAAAGAATCTTTCTGCGATGTTGTTGTTGTTGTTGTAGGAACGCCCACACACGCGTTTTCCATGTTAGATTTTGTTTACAATCTTATATAAGTTCTTAGAACTACCCTGCAAAATAGTTACACAAATCCAATCTAATCTGATTTGAATCTTGTGCTTGTGACCGATAAAGAACGCATTAATCACAACTTTCTGCCTGCGTAGACTCGCGTAGACGCACGACTTGCCTCTTGATAAGGAACCATTGCCTCTGCAGTGTTTGGGAAGGTCGGTGCGCGTTTCCTGTAAGAAAACACACCCATACCTGTATCAGCTCGCCCTTTTTGCAGCCTGTATAAAATGTTTCCTAATCTGACAGGTCAGATTCTGACCTCTGTGACGTAGGTTTATGGCACCAGGAGAGATGTAAACGCACATAAACCTTGTGTTCAGCCCATCTCTTTCCTAGAACTGCGTTTAGGAGATCAGTGTGACTGATATGTCTGTGTGTGTGTGCGAATCTGATCGCGTGCTCAGTGAAATCTGGGAATCAGAAAGGAACCGGATTGCACGCATCTGATCTGATCTGATCTGATCTGATACTTCTTATCGATATCAGGCGTACATTTGTTTTGTTTACGAACAGATTTGCACTCAGGTCTCCATCAGTGATGAAGATTAGTTCAACAAAACAGGCTTCACGTGAGAACTTTCATGAACTTCCTGGTTACACGGCTGCACTATCGGACCATGTTACTACACGGTTATAGACGGGAATTATTAATAATCACTCTCTCTATTGTCACACACGGGTTCCCTTTCGAGTCTGGTTCCTCTTAAGGTTTCTTCCTCATATCGTCTCAGGGAGACGGAGATGAATAATAATAGATCAGAGTATACAAGCTAACC
The DNA here is from genome assembly GCF_001660625.3 of Ictalurus punctatus. Lineage (NCBI taxonomy): Eukaryota > Metazoa > Chordata > Actinopteri > Siluriformes > Ictaluridae > Ictalurus > Ictalurus punctatus. The sequence goes on from NC_030420.2 coordinate 33,338,076, forward strand.
TGGCCAATGGTTCTGTTATTCAATACAATTGGTAGCCAAATATTAGCAAAGTTGCTATACTGCTGTACTCGGCTTGGCCTAGCGTTAATGGGTTCTCCACACTGTACCTGTTCCTCAATCTCCATATAGAGATCTTCTCCTGCTTTAATGTGTGTGTGTGTGTGTGTGTGTTGTGAGCATGCCCAGTAATGCCTCGACTTCTCTTGTAATCCACAACGTGTCATTTTTTTCTTTCAGAGTATGTAACGGACGATAAGGAGAACGGAGAGAAGAGTGTGTGCTTTGCATCCAGCAGCCCTTTGCCCCCTAAACTACCCCCCAAACCAGGTACTACACATGTTCTTATAACACACACACACACACACACACACACACTCTACATATGTATACATATACAAAAAAACACAAATATAGGCATTAACATTATGATATTAACAATGACATTAACCCTCTAGCTCCAAAGAAGAAAAATTCTGGTCCAGACAATAACATCTACCAAAACCCCTCTGGTCAGTCCCCGAGTCATTTCTTTGTTTCCCCTCTCATCTCATTGCGCCGTGTGTGTAAAGTGTGTGTAAAGTGTGTGTGTGTGTGTATATTTCAGATGAGGATGAGAACAACGTTGATGCAGTTCCTCCGCTCGCCTTGCCTCGGCCCGCCCCAGGTAAAGAATGCGCTTTAAAGAATCTTTACGCTCAAATGAAGAACTTGAGATTTTAGCACCACACTGCTAGCGCTCGTAAACAAACAGCTGTAAGAAGGTCGTGAATACGATAAATATGACAGATAAATAAAAAAGACATATAAATAAGAACAGTAACATTTGAAGAATATTTGGAGAACTGAAATTACACAGCATGATATCTAGGACTTACTGTAGTAGCAAGCTCAGCTACTGTTTCCCACAATATAATAATTAGCTTAATGTTAGCTATTTTGCTGTGTAAAGTAATAGCCAAATTTGCTAGCAAGATATGTAATATTAGGTTAGCTATTGTATTGGGTAATAAAACTAGTAGCCAGTTTCTCTAGCAAGCTTACTTATTGCTTTACACAGTATAGTAATTAGCTTAAAGTTAGCCAAATTTGCTAGCAAACCTGGCAACTAGCCTAATATTAATAGCCTAATATTAGCTATCCTGCTAGTGAACAGGGCTCATACTTTACACAGTTTGCTTGTTTTCAGCAAAAATGTTAGCTAGCTTGACTACTGGATTACACAAGTACAACTGTCTAGTAAGTGTAATGTTTGATAGCTAGATTGCTAGTGACATTGACTACTAGTTTACACAATACAGTAGCCTAGGTAATGTTAGCTAGTTTGCTAGTGAGCCTGGTTACTACAGTATAATAATATTAACCTAATGTTAGCTAATTCGTGAGTGAATCTGGTTAATAGTTTTATTTACATGATAGTTAGTCCAATTAGCCAGCTTGTTAGGTAACAGGGCTACTGGTGACCGTATTCTGGTTTTCCAAATATAAATAAATAAATAAATAAATAAATAAATAAATAAATAAAATTGGACTTTGTTTCGTTGAGAGTAGGCAAAAGGTCGAGAGGCTGGAATTTGGCCAATAGTTGCCTGCAAGCCTTTTATAATCGACCAATCGGTGTGCGGGAAGGCGGGAATTACAGAGAGGGGTTAAAGCGATGCAAACATGCGCACACGTGATGCAGTATTAGACCATAAGCACATCATAATGAAAATAAAGCCGAATCTAGGACATTTTCTCAAATTTAGATGCTTTTTTTTAAGGACTGAAAAAGAGGATACGTCCGGGAAAAAGAGGACATGTGGTCACCCTAAGCTACAGGCTTACTCCCTACAACAGTTACTTGATAACTCGCTAGAAATCTTAGCTACTGCTTTAAAACCCCAGAAGCTTGGGTTGCAAAATTCTATCCGAAGCTCCAACTTTGTAATTATGACTTACAAGAACGATCTTGTGCAAGTTTTCGATTGAGGACTTGTATTTTCGGTCATTTCAATAGCACAAGAAAATAGCATCGGCTTGGTTTTCTGGCAAACTAGCTAACCGTAGGTTAACGATTGTGCTTATATGTGGTCATAAGGTGCCATTTAGCTTGAATTCAGCTTGTCGTTTACTCCGGTCACTCTCTAAGACTTTAAGGTCGAGACAAATTCTGAGGAAAAAGGTGGGAGAAAGTGTTTTATATGATAATGAGAAACATTGTTGTGTGTTTGCAGTGAAACCTTTGGTGCATCAGATGTCTCTTCCTGAACTGCAGATAGGTCCGGGTAGGTGACCTGACTTTTGCTTCTTATTTATTTATTTATTATCATTGCATTATATTGTAGATATAAAGATTTATATCAGCAATAATGATGATAACAGAGAATAAAACGCTGTGTGTTTAAATATGATACAAGTGTAGAGTTCAGGAGAAGAATTTACCCATAAGTCATTGTGATCTTACAGTATTCATGCTGCAAGCTAGTTAGCAGTAGACCAACGAATCACTTCAGTTACATTGTGCGTATTGTATTGTCACTAGCTAATTAGAATACTCGTTAGGAAAATATACCATACAAGTGGAACAGTTACTGTTTGTTCCTGACTGAAATACAAATCTGCTCCAGAAAGAAAAAAAAATCACGTTGATGAAATCTTTGTTCCAGGCGGGGCTTTGCTCCCACCAATTGCACGCACACGCAGCACCTCAGTGACCAACGAAACAAAACCAAGAAGGCCGGTAACATCACTGCCTGTCACAGACAGCCTTTCTCATAGTAAGAGTCAACTCCTTCATATCCATGACTTTCAGAACTATTAAAGTTTAGGATTTCATTTTTAAGGCCCTCTGCTGTCTGTGAAGGGAATTGCAATTACAAAACATTGACAAGCTTTTCCTCCTTTCATCATCCTTTCATCACCAGAAACCTGTAATGTGATCCACTGAATCCTGTGATTCTTTTAATCCTATTTTAGACGTTCAAGGAAAGGGAAGACAACTAGACTAGAAATTATTTAATTTTTTTTATTATTAAAATGAAATGATCATATAAACCAGATTTCCACTTATGGTAATTTATTAATTATCAGATGTGAAGCATTTGATTTGTTTTAATAATTTGGAATTATTATGGAGCTGAGTATTACTGCATTGTTGATTTAAAAAAAAAAAAGAAGAAAAAAAAGTAAATGATCACATTATTCACGATCATCTTACTTCGCATTAATCACTACATGAATATTCATGATTTTATTATTGTCATTTTTTAAAGACAAATTTTCGTTTTTAGTTCATTAAATAAAGTACCTGTAGTAAGACAAGTTATTACATATTATGTGTTATTATATTTGTGTTTTTTGCACAATATCACGTTAAGAAATGACCTGTCTATGATGTAAATCATCAAAATTTTTACAGACTTTATTTATTAAAAACTGAGCAGAAAATGTCAAATGTTTTGTACATTGAAATGTCAGTAATCGTCTTGTTTTTGCTTCTACGCAGGTTTTAATGAAGAGCTGAAGAAAAAATTGCAATCGATAGCTGTTTCAGAGTAACCTCTGACCCCTGGCCAACCAGCTTGTCGAAAATAAATATATATAAATGAAGGATTTATTTAATTTTATTTTATTCGTAAATGAAGGAGACATTGAAGGATGAAAAGTTGCAAAATTGAGCAATTTTTTCTTCAGTGTAAAATATACCATCGATTCACAGCCAAGAATGTACGTTTGGAATAGACTACAGAGTGCTGTGTGTGTGTGTGTGTGTGTGTTGTCCAGTTGGCTGGATGCTCGTGAAGCATAATGAAGATTAACAGCTTATTGATCCTGTACTTTAGTTTTTACCACGCCTCCTCAATGTAAATCAGGAAGTAACAGGAAGTAAAAGCATGTCTTTGCCACATTACCGTCTGTATCTGACATACAGTTTGTTCAGACAGTAAATCAATGTATAGCATTTTTGCTAATTCGAAATCTAATCTTCTGTATAGCATTATCGCTAATTTTTTTTTTGTCTTCTTTATAAACCTAGTTCCTTTTTTAACAGTATTCTAATTTAGAGTAAATAATGCAGCATTTCTTTTCCTACTTAACCGTGATCATCATTTACAGTGACTAATCATTTGGTTGTGTTTGTAATAAACGGCGTACGTTAAGCACAATACAGCATAGCAGCATTCTTTAAAATGGAAGGAATTTCTGTCTTTGTTCTCATACTGATGTCTGTGAAAAGCACCATAAATGTGAATGAAGAAATAAATCAATCGATCAATCAATCAAGCAAACGATTTAGTTGTTGGAATTTTCTTCTATTAGCCTTTTCCGAAGAATACAGCAAAGCCCTGACTGTATTCTTGAATCTGATTGGTCAGAAAGTGTTGATTAATATTCTAGAACAGCGTGTAATAACATGTAATCATTGATATGTTAAGAAGATTATCTTTATTGAACATTTATGGAAGGAGTCTCCAGTGCCAGGGCTGGCTTTGTAATAGCCAGAGGTAACTAATGCTGCAACTAAGTCTTCTGACAATATGGTAGCTTGTTGCTGCCAAACTATCATATTCATTATACTACAACCCCAGTTCCGGAAAAGTTGGGACAGTGTGGAAAATGCTAATAAAAACAAAAAAGGAGTGATTTTGTAAATGTACTGTGACTTGTATTTAAACAAACAAACAAAAAAATGTATAAAGACGAGGTATTTGATGTTTTATCTACTCATCTCCATAGTTTTTTTGAAGATGAAAGTTTATTTTGAAATTGATGCACGCAACACTTACTATAAAAGTTGGGACAGGGGTGATTTAATAGCGCATAGCGATGTGACAAGTTGAAATAAAAAGGTGATGTGAAACAGGTGAGGCGATCGTCTAATCATAGTATATAAGGAGCCTCCATAAAAGGCCTAGTCCTTCAAGAGTCACGAGACTGTAATGGAGATCCTGACATGGCTCGGGAATATTTTGGTAACGCTTTGTCAGTCGATACGATTCGCCGCTGCATCCACAGATGCAAGTTAAGGCTTTACTATGCAAAGCAGAAGCTGCAAGTCAACACTGTCCAGAAACGACGCCGACTTCTCTGGGCTCGGTCTCATCAGAGATGGACAGTAGAACAGTTGAATCGTGTTTTGTGGTCCGACGAGACGAAGTTTCAAATGGTTTTTGGACAAAACGGCCGTCGTGTTCTCCAGGCCAAAGAGGAAAAGGACCGTCCGAGCTGTTATCAGCGTCAGGTCCAAAACCCAGCGTCTGTCATGGTATGGGGGCGTTACACAGCAGTAAACAGTCGACTGTCCCAACTGTTTTGAAGTGTGTTGCAGTCATCAGATTTGAAAGGCGTGTATATTTTCAAAAATAAATTCAATTCCCAAAGTAAAACATCGACTAATGTGTTAATAATGTGTCTTCAATATAGCACAGCGTGAACTCAAGTTTCAAATGATTCTTTTTGTTTTTGTTTTTTTTGCATCTTCCGTACTGTCCCGACTTTTTCGGAATTGGGGTTGTATTAAGCATCAGGTCATTTCAGGTATGAATCAAACTGTCGCTGTGACAACATATTACTGCAGTAGATAAAACATCTCTCTGATAACTAGCTCGAAACTGTAACTGGGATGAAGTCTTTAAAAAGGTTGTTAACATGCGCAAACAACCGCAAATGGCTGTCTGAGTGTTTTATTACCTTGCTCAGCAGTACAACACGAGGAAGATTGAAGACGTTACAGCGTGTTATAATACGACAGTTTCAGCATTAAAGCATTAATGGTTTATATACAGAGATGTATAGTACGTCGCAGTAGACTGTTAGCGAGAATAAAAACCGAACAGCAGAGTGTAATATCTAGTAACATGATCACCGCGCACGTCATCTGAAAAACATGATAAAATAGTGTACATATTTGTGGAGGTAACTGGAATTTTCGCCTATGTCCGACATCTGTGTGCAACAAAAACAAGTACGACCTGTTCGCCGCAAGCGTAAAAACTTCGCCTTTACAAAGGCAGCAATACACTAAGGTACATCGTCTCTCACATACACACACACACTCATACACACAATCATACACACTTTTCGTCTATTGTGGTCCCTTCCACCCCTCCATATGGACGTCTGCTGGAACAACAATGTTGTATATATCCGATAGGAATCGTTTAACTACGAGCATTAAGTTAGTGTGCTAAATTGGTTCTGAATATAATATAACGCGAACTTCACTTGAGAAGCATTCAGCAGAATTAGACGCCTCATGAGTAAAAGACATTCAGTGCAAAAATGTGTTCAAACAAAGCCACACAACAGGACAGTCAACTGAAATGGTTTAAATGGCCGAGCAGACACAAGGAACTCGTTAGAAGTTTAAAAAAAAAAAAAAAAGAAAAGAAAATATATAAATATATAATATTTTGGTTTGCTATGAGGTGGCATTCAGGCTGTTCGTCAAATGTTATCCCTCCACACCCACAAAATGTCCTTAAGTAATACATAAAATGCTCTCACACTCGCATTTACCTTTCATTTCCATAAATTGCTCTCGTGTTCACACACACACGCAAAAAAAACACTCGCACTCACAATTTGACCTCACACATGCCCACAGAATGCTTTCACATTCGCAATATTTTACCTCAGATGTACCCACAAAATAATCATACATTCACACAAAAACACATGCCCACAAAATGCTTTCGCATTCACAATATTTTACCTCAGATATACCCACAAAATAATCACACATTCACAGAAAAACACATGCCCACAAAAAATGCTTTCGCATTCGCAATATTTTACCTCAGATATACCTACAAAATAATAACACATTCACACAAAAACACATGCCCACAAAATGCTTTCGCCAATATTTTACCTCAGATATACCCACAAAATAATCACACATCCTCACAAAAACACATGCCCACAAAATGCTTTCGCATTCGCAATATTTTACCTCAGATATACCTACAAAATCACACATTCACACAAAAACACATGCCCACAAAATGCTTTCGCAATATTTAACCTGACATACCCACAAAATAATCACACATTCACACAAAAACACATGCCCACAAAATGCTTTCGCATTCACAGTATTTAACCTCAGATGTACCCACAAAATAATCACACATTCACACAAAAACACATGCCCACAAAATGCTTTCGCCAATATTTTACCTCAGATATACCCACAAAGTAATCACACATTCACACAAAAACACATGTCCACAAAATGCTTTCGCATTCGCAAATATTTTACCTCAGATATACCCACAAAATAATCACACATTCACACAAAAACACATTCCCACAAGATGCTCTCATTCGCAATATTTTACCTCAGATATACCCACAAAATAATCACACATCCTCACAAAAACACATGCCCACAAAATGCTTTCGCATTCGCAATATTTTACCTCAGATATACCTACAAAATCACACATTCACACAAAAACACATGCCCACAAAATGCTTTCGCAATATTTAACCTGACATACCCACAAAATAGTCACACATTCACACAAAAACACATGCCCACAAAATGCTTTCGCATTCACAATATTTAACCTCAGATGTACCCACAAAATAATCACACATTCACACAAAAACACATGCCCACAAAATGCTTTCGCAATATTTAACCTGACATACCCACAAAATAATCACACATTCACACAAAAACACTTGCCCACAAAATGCTTTCGCATTCACAATATTTTACCTCAGATATACCCACAAAATAATCACACATTCACACAAAAACACATGCCCACAAAATGCTTTCGCATTCGCAATATTTTACCTGATATACCCACAAAATAAATCACACATTCACACAAAAACACATGCCCACAGAATGCTTTCGCATTCGCAATATTTTACCTCAGACATACCCACAAAATAATCACACATTCACACAAAAACACATGCCCACAAAATGCTTTCGCAATATTTTACCTTAGATATACCCACAAAATAATCACACATTCACACAAAAACACATGCCCACAAAATGCTTTCGCATTTGCAATATTTAACCTCAGACATACCCACAAAATAATCACACATTCACACAAAAACACATGCCCACAAAATGCTTTCGCAATATTTAACCTCAGACATACCCACAAAATAATCACACATTCACACAAAAACACATGCCCACAAAATGCTTTCGCATTCGCAATATTTTACCTCAGATATACCCACAAAATAATCACACATTCACACAAAAACACATGCCCACAAAATGCTTTCGCAATATTTTACCTCAGATATACCCACAAAATAATCACACATCCTCACAAAAACACATGCCCACAAAATGCTTTCGCATTCGCAATATTTTACCTCAGATATACCTACAAAATAATCACACATTCACACAAAAACACATGCCCACAAAATGCTTTCGCAATATTTTACCTCAGATATACCCACATAATCACACATTCACACAAAAACACATGCCCACAAAATGCTTTCACATTCGCAATATTTTACCTCAGATATACCCACAAAATCCTCGCACATTCACCCAAAAACGCATGCATTCACAATTTTACCTCATACATACAACTAGAAAATGCTCTCGCGTTCATACAAAATCACTTGCTTTCACAATGTTCCCCCTCACGCTTATACTCAAATAGGCTCACAAATGCTCTCACATTCACAAAGAAAGACTCACAGTCACAATTATACCTCAGATACACCCACAAAATGCACTTGCATTTGAGCAAAAACACTTGCATTTAATTTTACCTCATATATACCCACAAAAACGCTTTCGCATTCACACAAAAACACCCACAACATACTCTTGCACAGAATTCACAAAGTAACCCTTGTTCGCAATTTTACCTCACATACACCTACAAACTCTCGCGTGTAAACTAATTCACCTCGCACATTTTGGTGTATATGTGAGAACATTTCAAGATGTAAACAGCCTAAATGTCACCTCGCTTTTGTCGTCAGTGACACAAAATGACTTGACAGAACCATGCAACATAAGTACAGTCATACTGCTGTGTGTAAGTCTCACAAGTTCATGGATGAAATGAGAAAGCTGAAAGGCACAGATAGCTGGTGCTTCTCTCTTTTCTTCTCTCCATTTCCAGACACCGGAGCAAAAAAAACAAACAAAAAAAACAAATGTGTGTACTTTCCGCTGCTGCTAAGAGCCTGAGTGACAGGCAACAGTTCTACAAAGCAGTGGAGGAAGACGGTGGAGGAGGGCGAGTGGAGGTCTAGGTAAGGCTAGCGTTGGAGCTGCTGGCGTTGCTGTTCCTTTTCTGGCCGCACTGCACTATGGTGGGAACCTGCAGACCCGTCTGAACCGAGAAACTCCCGTTCCACACCTACACACAGTCCCAAAGCAGAAAATGTTAAGGATCATCTTTACCACATCCGTGATGAACTGAAACGTCTTCGGTCTAGAATTTAAACCTCAATACGTTCACGTGAAATGTTCTGGAGTTAAAACAGGCAAACTTCCATGGAGGTTCAGGAACCTTTTTGAGGAACTAGTGTTTTAGAATTCTTTTGAACCAGAACATTAAGATTGAAGTTGTTCTTTGAGGTTTTCTTTATCGGCCAAATATGATGTCATGACGTTAATATGGCGTTTTCAACCACCTGCACACAATAACTGTTTTTTTATTGTAAAAATTGTACTTTTTATTGTTCATTTTCAACAAAAAAAAAATTATCCTTACGAGTCACCTTGTTTTACATTCGCACTAGAATGTAGTTTGTCTCTTGTGCGAATCACTCGAGCCTAACCCTAACCCGAACCCAGTCATTTGGATTTTTCCCGATTTAGCGCACCATACCTAAAAAAAAATCTAAAGTGAAAATCTCAATTCAAATGTGGCTTGCTGCTGTCGCTGAAATGGCGGCTTATTGTTGCACACGTACGTAGAAAATGAAGTTTGACTTCGGCGACTTTGGCTATTACAGATCTTTTAAAAACATTCTCTATTGGTTTATTTTGTAAAGTTTCCATTGGAGCAAACAGTGATGTTCAATACAGAAGCTCCACCCCAATACCTCCTGCTCTGGAACAAATTTACAAGCTCTGGAAAAGGAACTAAAAGGTTCCTGGAACTAAGACCATGATATAATGGTTACGAATATGTATTAAAAAAAAAAAATTTGCTCAACTTAATTACTATTAATATGACGAATGTTAAGGTTTGGGTTAGGAGTGTGCTAGCGTTCATACCTTTTCTTACTATAAAAGAATATATTCATATAGTCTCGCGTTTGAATTTGTACAAACTCTCAAAGATGCTTTGTTCCAGTTTGACAACAACAAAGTATGACTCATTCAGTTGTTTCGCCTTTTAGGGCATCAAGTTTTCATGACGTCGCTTCTTTCTTGACATTTCACTCAGTCACTTCATGTCAATACCACACGGATACTTTAATGTGTTTACCAGAAGACAGGTTTGCAGGTGCTTACCATAAAAGCTGGAATAACCGGCTGCTGGAACTTGGTCCTAAAGGAATGCAGAAGTGTTTTGGTTTTGGCGTTGTAGAAAGACACTGTGCCTGGAAGGGCGGGGAAAACAAAGAAGTCCGAATTTTTAATAAATGATGTTAGGAATGTAAAAGGCATGCAGTCTGATTAAAGGATTATACATATAATTACACAATAACACAACATTGTATAATCATGAATGAACTATAATTAGTAAGTAAATCACTTGTATGTAGATTTACATGAAAATTATTAACAGACTTTAAACAGGTAAACATTTTCTACCTGCACTTTGCACTTCATTTGAATTAGTTTATATATAAAATTGATTCCTTTTATTTCCTCTTAGTTAATTAAAACATTTTGAATTGTCTAAAAAAAAAAGTATCAATAAACTTGATCAATTAAGGTATATGTTAAGACAGACACCAAACCATACTACTACATTCTCAGTACTTTATTACCTGGCACTGGATTTCCGTTCATTTTTTATTTGTAATTATAACCTTTAATCCTCTTCATTGATTACAACTGACCCGTTTCCTTTATCTAGGGTCAAAATGATAATGATTCAAGGTACAGCTAGAATACTGATATCGCGAACCATAAACTTACATTTCACACACTGTAAATGAAAAAGAAATCCCTATAAAGTAATATAAATATGTGATGCCCTTGTCACATGTGCTTGGTTAATCCTAATACTGTTGCTACATTATACTATTATTATTATTATTATTATTATTATTATTATTATTACAAATACTCGTCACATCCTGGTAGACATTTTATTATACGCATGTCTAGCCGATATTTTTACTAGATAAAACTTGGGGATGTGATTATTTTCCTTTAACAGCAAAGGGTTTTATTGCATGTAAACCATAGCAATTTGCCTACGGTTTAACAGGTTAACGAATTAGATAATGGCGTGTGTTCTCATCAGTTTATAGCTACATACTGTATAAAGTTGTGGAACGTCCATGAATCAGCCACAGCCTCTCTTTTTGCTCGCTCTTGAAGTTAATAAGACAAAAAAATTAAAATTTTGCAGCTTGTCATGTTACCAAGAACGCATTACATTTCTACCTCTGACACTGGAGACTCCTTCCATAAAATGTTAAATAAAATGTACTATACTATAGAAACGATACCGTATTAGAACGAGTGCATTAATAATAATAATAATAATAATAATAATAATAATAATAACAATAATAATATATTGTCTGAGCTGCTGTTATAGAAAATGAAAGGTGGATTCTGGAATCCCCTGACCCTGCGTACTAACAATTTACACCGATCATCCTGTTCAAAAGTTTACACCCCCCCGGCTCTTAATGTATCATGTTGCCTTGTTGAGCATCAGTGAATGTAATACGCGTGTACGAGTCCCTCAGTGTGAAAAGACGGATCTTGACATCACATAGTCGCTGATAGAAAGAGCTCAAATATGCAGAAGATGCTGGAAAAGTAAAGAATGTGCAGGACCTGGAGGATTTTTCTCAAGAACAGTGGGCGGTTTAACTGCTCAGGACAAACACGGGACTCGTGAAGAACTCTCACAGAACATAAACACGTCACGTCGTGGATCATCCGGGTAACGACACACGGGATTAAGAATCGAGGGTGTGTAAACTTTTGAACGGGGTAATTTTTATAAATTCAGTTATTTTGTCTTGTGGACTTTATGTAAACATTTGTTATGTGAAATAGTTTATACAGGACAGAACTAAATAAACAACAACATGGGATGTTTATGATCCGTCTTATTTTGTTAACAGTGTTAAGATACTGCAAGGGGTATGCAAACTTTTGGGCACAACTGTATATAATCAGTGCCTTCTGATTATTCTTAGTAATCTAATCAATATGTTTTGGGAACGTTTCCAGCTTGACCAAATCCAACCTGTTTATCTGTTTGTGTATCTGTTTGTGTGTGTGTGTGTGTGTGTGTGTGTGTGTGTGTGTGTGTGTGTGTGTGTCAGCAGTCTTTGGTCACAGGATGTTCGGAGGTGAACTGACCATCTGACGAGACAAGAGGACGTCCAGATAATCGATGAGGAAATTCTTCTGAATCGCAGCCCATACGTGGAAATTTCCTAAAGTTTATCTATGCCTTAACCAATCAGAATGGCTCGACCTGATGTAATGTCTAGCTTAGTGATTGGGTGAAAGTATAATCGTGGCTGTAATGAGTGTGTACGCAGAGCGGCCTACGAACTTTCTCCAATTGATTGCACCTCTTGACTCCTGGTCTTCATTGATCATATCTGGTCCCGTCTGAGGTCTTTAACTGTAATATTCCCCTACAAAAATTAAAAATCAAACCTTCTGATCAATCAGAATCCATAAACTGTTTCGACTTTTACTCCTGTGTTTGAAACGCACGTTTATTCGGTGTCCTCACCCTCGTCGTAGTTGCAGTAGACGCCCATGCGCTCGGGGATGGGGCAGTCCAGCGTGCGGGCCTTGTTGTTATGCTTGGCGCTGAGGCTCTGCTGCAGCCAGTTGTTCAGGTGGACGCACCAGGAGGCGCTGCTCTTCCCGAGCTGATCGAAGCGGCCGAGCGAACGCAGTGCCACGCCCGCAGCGAACGCCTTGCTCTCTTTATCGAACCGAACCTCCCAGTAGTGCTGCCCTGAATCAATCATGGTGTCACCTGCGTGCAAGTAATCACGGTGAGATACACCGATCTTTCCGTCACGTTAAATCGATAAACCTTAATTACACACTAAAGCCCACAGGAACAAAGACGTTTACACAAACAACAACAGAAGAATGCGGTAAACGCTACAGTAACCATCATCTCAAAACAGTCTTTATCCTCTCTACATGACGTTATTTCTCCTCCAGACTCACCCAGAACAGTGTAGGACTCGGCCGTGAAGCGGTCTCGACCCACCCGGGCTGACGGCGCTCTCTTCGGAGACATCATGGCCGTCCTGTGGAGATAAACACACATTAACACACCTCCGCAGTGCACGCAGACAGAGGAACGTTTTCCCAACAGCACGATCGCCTCCAAAGAAAGACAACGAACATAATACGCAACATATAACATAGAAGAATTAGATTATAATAAACCTTAGGCAATATTATCTAAAGGATGTGTGTCTATCCTTCTCTTCCGAAACATTTCTTTCTTTCAATCTGATCAATATGATGTAACACTCCTTTTTAAATAAATTAATTTAAAAAATAAGAAAGAAATGGGAGGCCCCATCTCCTTCACTGAGACTGAGGCACAGAAGCCACGCCTCCTTCACTGAGACTGAGGCACAGAGACCACACCTCTTTCACCGGACTGAGGCACAGAGGTCACGCCCCCTTCGTGGAAACTGAGGCACAGAGGACACACCTCCTTCACTGAAACTTACAGCCACATGGGCCACGCCTCCTTCACCGGGAGTGAAAATCAAAATCGAAGCTTCTGATTGGAGCAGGAGAAGCGGGACGGACCTGGCCGGAGAGTGCATAGGAGAGCTGGTCCTGCTCTTTTCCTTGCGGATGTCCTGGATCGGCGTTTTCCCTCCGCTACTGTCCCACTCCACGCTCAGGTCCTCCACCTTCAGGTTCTGGTGGGCCGAACCCGCGTCCAGCTTAAACACGAACGCTGGCGCGAGGAGGAGAAACAGATCCAAATAGAAATACAGAAATATTTGCTTCGTAATGATACAGTTGAGAGGAAAGTTTTGCACACCAGTGTCGGTGTCAGTCATACTATCTGGATTAACACAGTGTTTATTACTTTCTTTT